>NC_057933.1:3740000-3882500 GCF_018555375.3 Anguilla rostrata | reverse complement strand
ACAGTCAACAACAAACCAACCACCAACACCAGGTAACACACCTGAGCAACAGTCAACAACAAACCAACCACCAACACCAGGTAACACACCTGAGCAACAGTCAACAACAAACCAACCATCAGCACCAGGTAACACACCTGTTACGTGGGGTCCTGTTAAGGAATAGTCCCCCCCTGACTATTAAGGTGACGCCATCCAAAAATGTTTTTAGTGGTCAGGTCAAAGAGTGCACATCTGGAACATCTATCTCTCTTTCTCTCTCTCTCTCTTTCCCTCCCTCTCTCACGCTCTCTCTCTTTTACTCTCTCCCTCTCTTTCCCTCCCTCTCTCACGCTCTCTCTCTTTCTCTCTCTC
The DNA here is from genome assembly GCF_018555375.3 of Anguilla rostrata. NCBI lineage: Eukaryota > Metazoa > Chordata > Actinopteri > Anguilliformes > Anguillidae > Anguilla > Anguilla rostrata. The sequence goes on along the minus strand of NC_057933.1, from coordinate 3,882,146 downwards.
TCTCTTTCCCTCCCTCTCTCACGCTCTCTCTCTCTCACTCTCTCCCTCTCTTTCCCTCCAGCTTCACGGTCCATGGCCTGAGGAAGAATAAGGAGTATGTGTTCCGCGTGAAGGCGGTCAGCAGGGAGGGGAACAGCGAGTACTCTGAGGAATCGGCCTCCGTGCTGGTCAAAGCAGCCATCCGTGAGTACCCCCCCCCCCCCCCGGGTTTAGTGGCTCCTCTGACTATGGGCGGGTATGGGGGGGGCAGGGGTCAGTTTAGATCAATCTTTCATCAGCAGCGCACGACCCCCTGAACCCCCAAAAACACACCCCCACCCCCTCACCCCCCCTCTAGGTCAGCTATCTGGGCCGACTCTCTAGCCGCGTTTCCACCGCAGGAACTATACCCCGGAACTAGGAACCTTTTGAGGAACTCAGTGCGTTTCCACCGCAGGAACTAGGGTCTAAATTTAGTTCTGGGGGCTTTGTTTTACCCCCCAAAACGTTCCTGCTCGGGGGGTAGTACTTTCCGAAAGTACAGGAACCTTTTGGGTGGAGCTTGCAGCGCTGAACATTTCTGATTGGTCGAGTACTCGTAGCATTTGTGTTGTATTTATTTTCCGCCATTGCCCGCCATGTTTGAAAATATGCAGCGGAAAACCAATTTATTTTCATAATAACTTCAAATCAAACTTGTATGTTATGCGGCACAGTAGCCTACTTTTGGTTATAGCCTGTCAACGTCTTGGAATTATAACGTGTGCTCTTCTGTTCTTTTCTTGCTTTAGTATTCGTTTTATAAAATGCTAAGCATTCGTGCTGGGACAGCATATTACGTAGGCTACCAAAACATTCAAACGGATTAATTCGGTTGCTGAATATTTTCTTCCGGATTTTCTTTGTTAGCCCGTTGTAATTGACTCAAAACGTTTGATACAGTTATGTGAGGTATGCGGTAGTTCTGCATAATTAACATTGGTGATACAGTACAAGCAAACTGGAAATCACCTTCCGCACTTTTTATCCGGGTAAAATAACAGGTTAATTCTAGTAATCTTCCCTTTAGCTTTTTCAGACTGCCGTAATTTTACTGCCATTTTTCAATTCCACGAAAAGACCAGGAAGACTATGGACTCATTTATGGTGCATGGTTCGCATCTGGAGGGCACACTTCGCTGCTCGGCTAGCAGTAACTTCGAAGGAAAGCAAACGGTGGCTGTACCACTACTAATTTACATTTTCACGCAAGTCCGAGTTTTCGTTCTATTCTTGTCATTTTGCGATTAGCCTTTATGGAATTGACGACGAGAAAGTAATAAAACAGCAAATTGTTTACAACGTGTGCATGTTTTCTGCTGTTAATGAATGTGTTTGAGAGGATATATGAAAATCAGTAAATACAAAAGTAACCATATATAGTCATTGTTGGTAACCCGTTGTATATAAGTGGAATAAACCCCTCCGGGCTGTCCCGGTTATTAGAAAATAATGTAGGCTACTTCGGTGGTAGTATGGGGTTACAGAAGAAATATGACAGATGGACCGACGACAACGTCAGTGGGCTAATTTGCCTAATCTTCGCGGTACTTTAGACCCCGGTGGAAACGCAGACAACCATTGGCTGCAGGAACATTTTAGTTCCTGGTAAAGTAGTTCCTGGGACTGAAAGTTCCGGGTAATTTCGGTGGAAACGCGGCTTCTGATTCTCCGCTCGCGTTTTGTTTGTTTGTTTTCTCCCCCCCCCCCGCTCTGTCCATCTCCTCCGAATTGTCTCTAGGAATCGGAAAATCCCCGGGTAACGGCCTGCTTCATCATAGTAACAGCGATTAGGTACTGACGCCCTTGCTCTCGAGTGAGAGAGAGAGAGGGAGAGAGAGAGAGAGAGAGACGGAGAAAGAGAGAGAGGGAGAGAGAGAGAGAGGGACGGAGAAAGAGAGAGAGAGAGAAAGCGGTGGCAGCTATAATTAATTGCTCAGGCTTGATTCACACGCACCGGCCCCAGGAATAAAAGTGATAAAAAGAGAGGGACTCGGTCTGCTCTGCACAGTTCAGCCAATCAGATGGCTCCGTGAGGAGGAACGCTCTCCGACCTGCAACGCGATGACATCAGCTCGGCGACGCCTTTAACACAGGTTACGCGTCGAGGGCGTTGCCGTGACATCGCGTGCACTGAATGAATTATGTACCGCATGATCTGCTCCAATGGAGAACTTTTCATGACCCAAACCCCCTTCACAGAAAGAGGACGGAAAAAACGAAATATCTCTTTCTAGACGTGAGAGTAGCATCGTGGACAGCTTTTTAAATAAATAACGAGATACTGAATCTTTCAGAAGCAGGGACCCTCAGTTCTGTGATTTCTTTCTTTTTTTTTATTCAAACGTCCTTGATCTTTATTTTATAAAACTCTGTTCCTTTAATGGCTTTGCTGATGCCTTGTTTTTAAGGGGGGACGCCAAGCCCGTCCCGCACTTTAAACATGCGCTCGGCTAAACACCGCTTTGGTATCGGTGAACATCTTTACCAGGGGAAAACAACATGAAATTAATCAGCACGGTCACAGCAACGATGAAGGATTGGTCTTATATAGCGCCTTTCATGACTTTAAAGTGCTTCACAGAGGAGGGGGGGAAATTTATCAGGCCTACTATCAATGTGTAGCTCCCCACCTGGGTGAAGCGCGGCAGCCATTTTGTGCCAGAACGCTCAGCACACATTAGTGTATACAGAGAGGGAGGAAGCTGTTGAGCCCATTAAAATGGGGGGATCATCAGCTGGGCAGGATGAGAAAGCCAGTTTGGGGGTTTTGTTGGAACACCAGGGAGCCCCTTGTTCTCTTTACCGAAAGTAAGAATGAGTCGGGAATTCAGTGTAATGCTTCGTTTAAGAGGCCCATCTCCGGCAGCGATGGGGGCCGGTCTTAAAAACCGTAGCACTGATTTATTGGCAACGGTTACCGTGGCAACGGTTATGGGATGTATAGAAGGCTCATAACTCGGAGGTCACGGGGTCGATTCTCAGGTGGGGACCGCGTTTATTAGGCATGAAAAAAAAATAAGCCACTTCAGCGGCGGTGATCATCATCATCATCATCATCATCAGCAAGAATATCCGTCTGAAATAAAAGGGTGAGCTGCGGAGGCTAATGTGGGCCCTTGCCTTGCGCGGCGGCGTCTACTAAACGAGAGCAATCATCGCCGTGGTAATAACAGAGACATTACCGGGACAGTGACACTCTTTTAGCACGGCAATAACGGAACGGCGCGTTGTCTAACAGGCAGTTTTTTTCTGGATCTATCACCGCGGGAAGAAGAGCGATCGAGCCGGTCTCATCGTTGCTAACGCCGCCGCGGCGTTGCCTAGGCCTGCGGTCTCCCCGCCGGCACGCCGGACACGTTCCTCACCGCGTCGTGTGACATCACCCGCCATCGCCCACAACACCGTCATCATCATCATCCGCGTCCTTTCACTGCGCCATCCGTATCGTTTATTTATTATCGTCACCACGGTGACCAGAGAAGCGAGGACAAGCGCCCTCTTTCCCCTTTCTGATGCGACTCTCTCTCTCTCTCTCTCTCTCTCTCTATCTCCCTCTCTCTCTCTCTCCCTCTCCCTCTCTCCCTCTCTCATTCTCTCTCCTCCCCCCTGCCGCTCTCTCTCTCTCTCCCTCTCACTCTCTCTAACTCTTTCTCTCTCCCTCTCTCATTCTCTCTCCTCCCCCCCGCCGCTCTCTCTCTCTCTCTCTCTCTGTATCTCTCTCCCTCTCCCTCTGCCCCAGGCGTCCCGTCCGCCCCCTCCTGCGTGGCCCTGCTGAACTGCACCGGCTCGGAGATGGTGATTGGCTGGAAGGCGCCGGCGAGCAGCGGCGGGGACGGCGTGAGGGGGTACTTCCTGGATCAGATGGACGCGGCGCTCCAGCTGTGGCACGAGGTCAACGCCACGCCCGTCAGAGAGCGGATCTATAAGGTGCGGCGCCAGGCGCGCGAGTTACCCGTCCCAAAAGCTCACGCGACCGCGAGCGATGTCGCCGTTACCGGCCGCATCCCGCTACCCTCCGAGGGTGTGGCTTCTACTCGACAATAAACGTGCAGCGAAAATCGAAGAAACGTTTCGGGTTTGAACTTCCAATCGGTTATGGATTTTAAAGTGGGAAAATAATTTCCCCCAAGCTGCCTGAAAATGTATTTAATTAAATTGTAAAAACAGGCCTGTCAAGGTAACATTTATACAATTTCTTTTTTTTTAAATGTCCCAAGCATGTTGCACACACATCCCTGGAGGATCGGTCTGTTTTCCAGATAAAATGAAAATGAATGACCACTCAAACAGTAAAAAAATAAAAATAAATAAATTGACCAGACAATAAGTACGCGATTCTGGTGATTTATTTATTTATTTTTATTTTTGCTGAAATGACAAAATTGAATAATATACAAAGGCAGTTTCTTCAACATTCATCTTACCATTCTAGGAATGTTCTTAGATCTGAATTTATTATCTGGGAAAACCTTTGCTGTTCTGGGAGAAAGGTCATTTATGTACTCCTGTGGAGACTGAAACACGATTTCACATTAAATACCTATGATTGCTGGTTAATTCTGGTTAACAGTGCCCTCTGTTGGAAGATGACAGTACTTGCGGTGTTGCTATCTTTTTTTTGTTTTGTTTCTTCACAATCAATACCTTTCCCCAACTCAAAACTGGCTGACTTATTTTTTTAATTTTTTCATTTATTCATTTATTTATTTATTTTGCTGTTACTGAGTAACCCGTCCTGGGGATCACTCAACTTAAAGTACATAAATGACAGTGTATTGATCATTCTAAACATATTGTCCTGATCGCTTTTGTGCCAGACACCACAAAGCCATCTCTCCCCACCCCCCCCCACCTGCAACCTTAGCATCCTGTTTAGCAGTCAGGAGGTGTCCGACCCATCCTAGCTCATTAGAGACCGACTTCACTGCGAGCCCGCAGGATTTGTATTTGCCCCTTATTGAAATTCATTTCCCTCTCTTGGCTCCCCGTGGACGACGCGTTTTCATTTAAGGAACGTCTTGGCGCTATCTGGTGGCCAAATACCGGCACAGCCCCTGACTGGCTCGCAAGTAGTAGCTGCTGGCCAAGACTCTCTGCGGGAATGATTTGCTGGCAGAGTGAATGTTGATTTTTATCAGAACGCATTTAAAGCGTGTAAGAACAACAGCGAGTGATTAATCTATGCTTGTGTATTTGCCCAGCAAGCATTCTATTATGTCTCTCAATCACCTTAAGAAGCGACAGACGGAGCCGAGCTCCTTCGGCTATCGTTCGCTGACAGACGCTGTCGCTCTCCTCGGTCATTTGGGTTTATATTACCTCGGGGCCCGTCACGGAAGAAAAGCTTCAGACCCCAACAAAAGGCTAAGTGGCCCAGGGTAATCAGATAGATGTGATTACCCGTCGGCTGAACACCTCGCTGTGGAAGGCCGCTCGGTGATAAGCGACAGATAGCTTAATCTCAGTAAACACGCTGGGACGCGGGCTTTTTTTTTTTGACGTGATGTCTTAATGAGTACCTCCTGCCACCCGGGAAAGCTGATCCCTGATGGGCCCCCTGGGGGACGTTCAGCGGTTTTTTTTAAGAAGGTCGTTGTGCAAACCAACACCGTTATGCATTCACAGAGCGCCTCGGGGCAGGGAGAGCTGGTCTAGGGATCAGGTTTACTCCGATCATATCATGACCCTGTCTTTAGTGAGCTAACAGACCACACTGATGTCAGATCAGCTAACAGACAAAACTGATCCCAAATCAGCTAACATACAAAACTGATCCCAAATCAGCTAACAGACAAAACTGATCCCAAATCAGCTAACAGACCACACTGATCCCAAATCAGCTAACAGACAAAACTGATCACAGACCCCAGCCTATATTGATTAAGCCATTTAGAGTAGCAGTGTTAATCTGGGTTTCTCCTTTTCCGTTGTCGTGTCCATTCATCCATCCATTATCCATTCCCTGCTTATCCTATCCTTAGCCTATTTTAGCCTATCCCAGCATGCATTTGGCGAGAGGCAGGAATACACCCTGGGACAGGCCGCCAGTCTATCCCAGCAGGCCATCTATTGTTTTACTTGATGTTTATTTATTTGTTATTTTTTGTAATCTTTTAAACAAATGTTTTTAATTGATTTGAAACTAGTCTTTTAACTATTTGCTTTTTGGTCATAGTTTTACCTGGTGTTCTTCTCGTTGTTCTTTTTGTGGTAATGGGGCAGCATTATAAATGAGGGACATTCTTCTCCGAGGTCTTAATAAAGCATTGATGAGACCTGAGACCTGACAGAATAAAAGATTTGAGTGTTTATATGTGTATTCTCTGATGTGTTACAAGTATCTTGGCTGACAAAAAAAAACAATTTGCAGTGAAAATACTTTTAAAAATCTCATTTGTTGTGTTTTTATTGAATGTCCCTTCGCAGTGCAGGTTTCAGCACTGCAGGATGTACGGGCTCGTCAGGTCAAGAGCAGAGATTCACGTCCCTTACAGGGGACAACAAAAAAAAAAAAAAAGAATTGGCGGGTCTTAGGGGGATATCCTGAGCTAATCCATTACGTTTAGCTCCACACATTCGCTCAGCGGCCCGCTCTTATCCGCCTTCGGGGCCCGGAGGAATAGCGCGCTCTTAATGTGAAACACGCTGCCGCGGGAGGAGACTGGCACTTCCTTAATGGGGCTGTCCAAATAATGGCCGGGATTCAATCAACGTTTGTCCTTGACTTTGACTAACAATTTAAAACAAGGTTTTCTTCTCTCTCTCTTTTTTTTTTTTTGTTCTTCACAAACACACCGCACCACTGAAACTAACTCTCTAAACGGAGTTTGTGAAGATATATTTTATTGCTGTGGACAGCCATTGATTGAATACAGGCAACCGTTCACTCTTTTTGATTGAATGCAGCCTCTTGGTTTATTGAATGCAGGCAAATCTCTTTGTTGATTGAATACAGGCTAATCTCACTGTCAGATGAGCAGCAGCTTCAGCAGGGAGAGATCAGTCTCTCGGCAGATCTCACTGCTCCCCTTGTATCATCAGCCAGCTCATCGCAGCTTGTTGCTGTTATTGTTTCTGATGTACGCATCGTTGTTAACCCTTTGAAGAGCTGAAGTTATTTCTGGAATGGTTTCCTTCTTCAAAATTCTGTGTCAGTGTTCTAGAACTCCATTGCTTTCAGTCTCCAGTAGTGATTGTGACATCAGCATCAGAATGTTCACGGTTAAGAACGTTCTAATCGCGTGATCTGTGATCTCGCACCTTGACGCGTGTGTTCAGCCCATCTGTGATGTATGTCTTTCCCCGTTTCCAGGTCAGCGGCCTGCTGGAGGGACATTATTACCAGTTCAGGGCTCTCGCCGCTAACATTGTCGGCGTTAGCAAGCCCTCCGAGCCCAGCCAGCCCTTCCTGTGCAAGGAGTGGACCATGCCCGAGCCCGGTGAGACTGCTGCTCCCTAACCACTGCTCCCTAACCACTGCTCCCTAACCACTGCTCTCTACCCACTGCTCCCTAACCACTGCTCCCTAATCTCTGCCTGAGGCATTCTGCCATGCGTACATATACACAGACTCATACACAGATATGACCCTACATACATATACACACAGCCAAGCCCTACGGTGGCCCTGAGGGTCAAAACCAGAGACTGTAAAAAATAGTCAAAACACAACGTCATTTCAGAAAACACAACAACATTTCACAAAACACAACAACATTTCAGAAAACAAAAGATATTTTGTTGTGTTTTGTGAAATGTTGTTGTGTTTTCTGAAATGTTGTTGTGTTATGTGAAATGTTGTTGTCCTTTCTGATATGTCATTGTGTTTTGACCCTCAGGGCCACCATAAAGCACACACAAACACACATACACAGATATGTCCCTACATACTGTACATATACAGACGAACAAGAAAACATACACAAATATGTTCATACATACATATAAGAACACACACAAAAATATGTACAGATATGCTCATAGATACATATAGCCTACATATGAGCCCACACAAACACACATATGCAGATATGTTCTTACATGCATGTAGGCTGCACACACAAACACACGTTTGATTGTTTGTTTGTTTTAACAGCAGCTTGACAAATACCTGGTTAATAGCCTCCAGAGAATTTTACCCATAACGTCCCGGACGCAGCTAAGTAAGACGGCAGTATCAGCCTCAGCGAATGGGATGCAGCGCCGCGGCATTGGGACTGCAATGCTCCGCCCGGTTCGGCCAGTGTGAATACGCAGGAGTTTAAACGTAACGGTCTCTCGCTGAGAGGCACCTGGCGCCGGGTCACTCATGATGGGATGTAGCGCCTCCGCATTGGGACTGCAATGCTCCGCCCGGTTCGGCCAGTGTGAATACCAGAGGTGAATACGCAGGAGTTTAAACGTAACGGTCTCTGGCTGAGAGGCACCTGGCGCCGGTGTCACTCCTGATGGGATATTAACATTACGAATATAGAGAGGGCTTGCGTCGGCTCACGCGCCATTACTTCCCTAGCCCCGGCTGCTATCCGCGTCGTTAATAATTAAAATGTGACAGAAGATCGTTAAGGAAATTAACTAGCTTCGCCTCCTGCCGAGGAGCGCTCTAAATTAAGGGGGGGGGGGGGGGATCGTTTCATCATTTCTGTCTTGTTTATTATTGTCTGTCCGTGCCTTTGTCGCGGACCCCCGGTTCTGTCACCGCTAACTTTTCGATTAGTAAGGCTGCACTGAACGCGAGACAGGCGGGCAAAGGATCAATACTCGCTACGCCACGCCAGTCCCTGAGCCGAATCACCCCAGCCGATAATAAGGCGACCGTCACTTGGCGGGAACCGGGGATTGATGGAGGCATTGAACGTGCTGCAGGGAAAGGTGGGCGGCGGGTGGGGGGGTTAGAGGATTTTGGGTGGATGGGGAGGGGGAGGGGGGTAGTAGGGGGTTTCACCCTCTCATTTGGACGCAGCTGCTCAGCAAAATGATTCTACTGATGCGGAAACACAGATACTCTGGGCTTTCCCTGCTACATTCTTGGTAGAGACCCTCAAGTCTAAGGAGCCTACTTCAACCCCCCCCCCCCCCCCCCACGCACACACAACACACACACATACACACACGCAAGAACTTTAGTGTGGAACCCAGGGAAACACAAAGGTGAGAGTCTTCAAGCTTACTTATCGTTTCTACCTTAGTCATCATTCTCGTTGCAGATCTCCTAGGTTACGTAACGCTGTGATCTTTTCTGGGGCTGGTCAGTGGAGCACGTGAGCAGCGCTAACCAGCGCTGAGCCGCGCAGAGCCGCAGCCTTAATTCCTCCGTCTCCAGGTTGCGGTCACTGGCCGGGGCGACAGCGCATTAAATTCCCGCGTCGTGGCCAGACGCTGCCCTGGGGCTTCTTTAAAGCTAAATGAACCCCCCCAATCCTCCCCCCCCCCCCTCGTATTCCCACCTCGGTACCCCGTGGAGCTGTGCGGGCTGTGCTGTCAGCAGGTCCCCGTCTGGTGGATTAAAAAACCTCCCAGCTCAGCGGGTCAAAACAAAACAACACCGTTACGTGCTCCTCATAGTTTAAAAAACTGCCTGGTCGGTCATTTTAAATATAATGAAGCAAGTCCATAAGGAGTTGATGGAAAGTTGATGGAAAAATTGATTGAATTCAGGGGTTGGCATCATCTAGTGTAGGAGCATTAGCAATGTTAGCGGAATGCTAATATCCTCTCCCACTGGTTACCCTCCCAGGCTGTCCCTATGACCTGGAATTCCGAGATGTCCGTGAGAACTCGCTGGTCCTTCTGTGGGAGGGGCCTCTGTATGAGGGGCGGAGTCCCGTCACAGGTTACCTGGTGGAGATCATCGAAGAGGGCGAGGAGGAGGGATGGATCACACTGACCCCGGAGCCAATCACCGACACTAACCTGAAGGTGCCTCACCGTCTGATTGGTGGACGCAGACTTACAGATGCTTGATTGGTTGCTTTGACTTTGTCCAGTTCCTCCAGCTTCAGGGATGGATGACTGACAAATGATTGTTTTTTGTTTGTCTGTGTATTTTGTTTTTTGTATTCCCTGACAGGTGTCTAGCCTGACGGCAGGTAAAACGTATCGTCTGCGCGTGTTGGCCGTGAACGATGCAGGTGTGGGCATGCCCTCCCTGCCCACTGAGCCTGTCAGAGCCCAGAGGAAACCAGGTGAGTCCAGAGAGTGGTTCTCATTTATCACTGGGATTGTGACAAACACTCTGTGTCCATTCTCTGTCATTTAGGAGATGAGAGCTCACTTATATATCGAGGAGCCATTTTATTTACTTCAGCAAATATTCTTTAGTTCCAGCCAAGCTTATGTCTCTTCTGGAATGACAGCAGACCTGGGTCATATACATATTTCACAAACTTTTAAGTCTTTAGATGCTGGAAAATATCTTAACACTCCCATCAAATCCTGAGAATCAGCTACACACATTACTAAAGATTTAAACTAAAGGTAAAACTAAAGGTGTCTAAAGGTTTGTAGTATTTAACAATGCTCTCTGTTTATGGAGTGCCTTAAACAGTGAGCAGATCAAAGTGGAATGAAGAATTCGGTCTGAGCGACACGCCGCGTTTGTCTGTCCTCCAGGGACGAAGGACATCGAGCTCGGCGTCGACGACGACGGCTTCATATTCCTGGCTTTCGAATCGCAGGAGGGCGACGAGTTCTCCTGGGCGAAGAACTACAAGGACGCCATCGATGCGGGAAGGGCCACTGTGGAGAACAAGGATAACAGGTGAGAGAGAGAGAGAGGGGGGAGGGGGAGAGGGAGAGAGAGAGACAGATAGAGAGAGAGGGAGAGAGAGATGGTAGGAAAGAGGGGGAGGTGAGAAAGACATGGGAGAGAGGAGAGAGAGGAGGCGAGGTTGCTAGAGAGAGAATTCAAAAGCAACAGGTTTTTGAATTAGCAGGAGTGTGTGAACTCAGATGACAGTGTATTAATAGATCTGCATCGCATTAATATTCATGGGATTTTAATATTGATGGCTCTACTTTGAATGGCGGGTGCTGTATATGAATAGGTTTTTAGGTTTTTTCCACAATACATTACACAGGTACAATCCTTCTCTATCCATACACCTTTCTCTGGCTGATAACTTTCACGGTCACACCACCGCCCCCCCCCCCCCCCATTACACACACACCCCCTCAGCTATTCCCAGTCAGCTGACAGTCCCACTCTGGCTGTAGAGCGGGGGTGTCTGGTCTTACCTGAGCAAGTGGCTGGCTCGTAGAGCGGGCGTGTCCGGTCCTACCTGAGCAGGTGACTGACCCACCTCCCACTCTGGCCGTAGAGCGGGGGTGTCCAGTCTTACCTGAGCAGGTGTCTGACTCTTAGAGCGGGCGTGTCCGGTCTTACCTGAGCAGGTGGCTGACTCGTAGAGCGGGCGTGTCCGGTCCTACCTGAGCAGGTGGCTGACTCTTAGAGCGGGCGTGTCCGGTCTTACCTGAGCAGGTGGCTGACTCGTAGAGCGGGCGTGTCCGGTCCTACCTGAGCAGGTGTCTGACTCTTAGAGCGGGCGTGTCCAGTCTTACCTGAGCAGGTGGCTGACTCTTAGAGCGGGCGTGTCCGATCGTACCTGAGCAGGTGGCTGACTCACCTGTTCGTCCGCAGGTCGACCCTCACCTTCAGCAGCGCGTCTGAGGAGGACCTGGGTCTGTACACCGCGGCCGTCACCGACTGCCCCCAGGCCTCCGCCAGCTACGATTTCACCGCTGAGGGTAACCCCCCCCCCCCCCCCGCACCCCCGCACCCCCGCACCCCTGTACCCGCCCCCGCACCCCTGTGCCCGCCTCCGCACCCCTGTTCCCTCCCCCACACCCCTGTACCCGCACCCGCACCCCTGTTCCCCCCCTGTTCTTAAAGTACACTGCTGCAAAATATATTTATCATGATGTATATATAGTATGTACAATATATTACAATGTACTGTAGTATGTTCCATTTCAGTAAGAGTGAACTCACAATTTTTTAAAAAAAGTAAAGAATTCAGGACGCTGTTTGGTGGCCCGTGTTCTGGTCCGGCCCATGCTGTGAGCAGACGCCTCAGGCGCGGTAAGAGCTCACCTCACCTGTCTCCCTCCTCACCTGTCTCCCCTCTTCTTCCAATCCAGATCTGGAGAGGATGCTGGAGCTCAGCTGGGACGTCCGCAACCCACGTGAGTCTGTCCGACGGTTTGTCTGTCTGTCTGCCTGTCTGTCTGTCCGACTGTTTATCTGTCTGTCTGTCTGTCCGACTGTTTGTCTGTCTGTCTGTCTGTCTGCCTGCCTGCCTGTCTGTCTGTCTATCTGTCTGTCTGTCTGTCTGTCTGTCTGTCTGTACATCTCTGTCTGTCTGTCTGTCTGCCTGTCTATCTGTACATCTCTGTCTGTCTGTCTGTCTGACTGTTTTTCTGTCTGTCCGACTGTTTATCTGTCTGTCTGCCTGCCTGCCTGTCTGTCTGTCTGTCTGTCTGTCTGTCTGTCTGTCTATCTGTACATCTCTGTCTGTCTGTCTGTCTGCCTGTCTATCTGTCCATCTCTGCCTGCCTGTCTGTCTGTCTGTCTGACTGTCTATCTGTCTATCTGTTTGCCTGTCTGTCTGCTTATCTCTCTCTGTCTGTCTATCTGGCAAGCACAGAATTTGTTGAGTGGGGGAGTTTTTTTGGGGTGAACATTGCACAGGAATTCAAGCTCGGTTTTATGTCCTTTTTTACTCAGTATTTTGAGTTTATGCCACATAGGCATCCGCTCAACCCTCACGTTCCAACATTAGCCTGAGTTACATTCTCCCATAGCGGGAATCTAAGGGACGGAATAAAATAAAGAGTTAGTTTGAATTATTTGCTCAAACGTAAGGATGCAGCTCTTTGTTTAATGTGGTGAGAGAGACTCTGCTGTGCAGTTAGGATGAGGCGTGGCCTGGAATAAAACACCCCCCAACCCCCCCCGCGTGCAGACGGTTCCGTTTACAGTGAGCGAGGGGGGCAATTAAAGCACATAAAATGCCCAGCCACAGATGGAGCGGTTCCCATTTGCATGTTCACAAACCTCCCTCAGTTCTGAGTGCTCATCTAAAGAACAGTGTTGCGAAAACTGCTGATTTTTCCGAGACGGATTAAAAAATCGCGGATGAAGGAAATCCTCATTTACCGCTCTCTCGGGATAGACGGAGGTCTCTAGTGATCCCTCAGTACTGATCCACGGATCAAACGGAACAACACCAGCCCCCGGCCGCCCGCCCCCCCCCCCCCCTCCCCGGGAGAGCTGCTATCTACAGAACGTATCACAAGGCAGGGTCGGACCTAATCACAGAGCCAGACATCAGCAATCAGAACAGCAGGTCTAGTGGTATGTTGTTTATAGAGAGATAGGGCTACAAACTTGGTAATAGATAGATAGATAGACAGATAGAGTGTCCTTCATAATGTTTGGGACAAAAACATTTTTTTCTTGATTTGGCTCTGTACTCCATAATTTTAGATTTGCAGTCAAACAATTCACGTGTGGTTAAGACATGTGGGCCGTGTATAAAAGGGCCTTCATTTCTACGTGGTGGAACCAAAATGAATAAAGATCCTCGGCTGAGAATCTGCAGGTTAAGCAGCACTGCATTTTCCTCCAGGAAGTGGATGTTTTTGAGACGGTAACCCCCTGACTCTGTGCTCTCCCCCTCTCCCCGTCCCGTGTCCCTCTCAGTGATCGCCCTGGTCTCCCCCTGGACGGTGGAGGTGCTGGAGACGGGCGCGGTCCGCTTCTGGATGCGGACGGTGCCCCTGAGCCGGGACGCCGAGCTGCACCTCATCTTCAACGACAGGGAGATCAGCAGCACCCCGGTAAAGGAGCAGCTCCCCGTCTCCTCATCGTTTATTCGTGTCTGGAACAGGCTTCCCTGGGAGCGGTCCGCGCGGCGGAGTCCTGTGGGAAAACGCAGCGCAGCGCAGCACAGCGCAGCGCAGCACAGCACAGCACAGCATGGCACAGCACAGTGCAGCACAGCGCAGCACAGCACAGCACAGCACAGTGCAGCACGACAGAACCAGTGTGTGGTTAAATATACATGTGCACCTGGCTATGAACCTAAATATCAGATGGGCTGTGTGTGAGAGAGGGTGTGTAGGTATGTGTGTGTGTGTGCTGGCGTGTGTGTGTGTGTAGGTATGTGTGTGTGTGTGTGCTGGCGTGTGTGCGTGAGAGAGAGAGAGAGAGAGAGGCAGAGAGAGAGAGTTTGTGTCTGTGTGTGTGTGTGTGTGTGTGTGCGCATGCATGTGTGTGTGTCTGTATGTGTCCGTGTGTATGTGTGTGCACATCTGTGTGTCTGCGCGTGTGTGTGTATGTGCCCGTGTGTGTGTGTGTGGTGGTTTATGGTGTGTGTGTGTGCTGTGTGGTGTGTGTGGTGTGTAGGTATGTGTGTGTGTGTGTGCTGGTGTGTGTGTGTGAGAGAGAGAGAGAGAGAGGCAGAGAGAGAGAGCTTGTGTCTGTGTGTGTGTGTGCATGTGCATGTGTGTGTGTCTGTATGTGTCCGTGTGTCTGCGCGTGTGTGTGTATGTGCCCGTGTGTGTGTGTGTGTGCGTGTGTGTGGGTGTGTTTTGAAGTTATTTGTACATGTTCGGTTTGTGGTCCTGACCGGACATCAGTTACCAGTAATTTGTAATAAATGGGCATGTCAGAGACATAGAGACGCATAGGTGAGGGGGGCCCAATCGGCTGGCCCCGACCCAGTCCGACATCGACCTCTGACCCCCCCCCACCCAGTTCAACAGCTCCCAGCTTTGTTCACGATTATGCTTCCAGCTGTGCATGTTGTCCAGGTTTGACGGATTCAAAATTTGGCAACCCACCAATGACCGGTTCCTTGAAATGACTACAATGCTGACAGTGCATAAATTGTGTTGTCTAAACTCAGCTGTCGCTGTTAAAGTACTGTTCTGTGTAGAGCCTTCATTAATTAGTGTCTGAAGGAACCTCTCATGAACTTGCAGTCCATTGTGACATTGTCAAATGATGTTCCTTGCTAACTGATGTAATCCTGAATATATTACTGACTGAAAATGTCCTCAGTTGAACTCTTTAAAGTCCTGCTTCGCTGGGCCGCCCAGCGTTCCGCTGACAAAGATTAAAACAGGAGCGGTGGCCATTTTTTTTGTTTTTACGGCCCAAAGCTGTGGAATGTTCTACCGCAGTCTGTGGACTTTGCACCACTTGTAGACACCATTAAAAAGGCAGTCATAAACGTGTTTGTTCACAATGGTTTTCAATTAGTAGTTTTATTTTAACATGGGTTTTATAGTTTTTTTTTTTTATAGACTTTTTCCCAGATTAAATTTCACTCTTATCGTGTACTGCCTTTTATCACTGTTTTATATATTTTTTTAACTTATGTTTTTAAGCTTTTATTTTCTTTCAGTTCTGTTTATTTCATGTATTTCTCTGAATGCTGGTGTGCACGTCTGTTGGTCTCAAACCAGCGTGAGGAAAGCTCTGAGCAAACAAAGCCGTTTGTCACCCTTGTTTTTTATTATTTCCCCTCGTCTCTCTGCACACAGGCCCGGAAGGTTAACTTCGACAAGGCCTCCGGGCTGGTGGAGGTGCTGATAGAGGACCTGACCCAGGCGGACGAGGGGTCCTACACCGCACAGCTACGGGACGGGCGAGCCAAAAACCAGTTCACCCTGGTGTTAGTGGACGAGAGTAAGCCCGGCCACTTTTTTTTTCTGTGCATTGTGGTACAGGGTGTCAAAAGAGCCAGGCACCAGCAATGATTACCCAGGTCAGAACTGTAGCGCAAATGGTATGGTTTTCATAGAGAGATAGGGCTGATAACTTAGTAAGAGAATAGATAAATAGATAGATAGATAGATAGATAGATAGAGCATAAAAGGAGGGGCCCTGTAATGGATTGGCGGCCTGTCCAGGGTGTGTTCCTGCCTCTCACCCAGTGCATGCTGGGATAGTCTCCAGAATCCGTTGTTCTGCTTGGTCCCCTCTCATTGGCTGGCTGAGGTCATGTGACCGTGTCCGTGTCTCCCCCTGGCAGAGTTCCGGCAGACGCTGGCGCTGTCGCGGGCCAAGCGCGCCGACCTGAAGAGGAAAGCAGGTGAGCGTCCGCGCGGTCGCCATCCCGCCAACCCCCAGCCCGCCAGGCCCCAGCGAGCAGGGCAGGGGGTCAAGCAAGGCCAGGGTTCAGAGACCGTGGCCCCTGCCGTTGTGGGACGGCATAAATGCTGTGCACGCGTGTGCATGACCCCCTCCCCCCCCCTCCACGGGGACCTGACTCCAAGCCTGGGTCCAAACTTCTGCCCGTCCTCATCCTCAAACATTCTGGCCTTTACGCACTTAAATCTACTCAACTCTCACAATACTCTCACTCTCTTAAACCTCCACTACTTCCTAAACTCTCACCTCTTTAAACTCCATCCTTAAACTCTCACACACTGTAAACTCTACATCTCTTAAACTCTCACACTTTAAACTCCACACTTAACTCTACACACTTAAACTCTCACCTCTTTAAACTCTCACACCTTTAAACTCTCACTCTCTTAAACTCTCACACCTTTAAACTCTCACACACTTAAACTCTCACTCTCTTAACTCTCACTCTCTTTAAACTCTCACCATCTTAAACTCTCACACCTTTAAACTCTCACACCTTTAACACTCACTCCTTAACTCTCACTTCTTTAAACTCTCACTCCTCATCTCTTAACCTCACCCTTAACTCTCACACCTTAAACTCTCACTCCTTAACCTCACTCTTTTAAACTTCACACTTTAAACTCTCACCTTTAAACTCTCACACACTTTAAACTCTCACTCTCTTTAAACTCTCACCCTTTAAACTCTCACTCTCTTTAAACTCTCACACACTTTAAACTCTCACTCTCTTTAAACTCTCACTCTCTTTAAACTCTCACCTCTTTAAACTCCACTCACTTTAAACTCTCACTCTCTTTAAACTCTCACCTCTTTAAACTCTCACACACTTTAAACTCTCACTCTCTTTAAACTCTCACTCTCACTCTTAAACTCTCACCACTTTAAACTCTCACTCTCTTTAAACTCTCACACACTTTAAACTCTCACTCCTTTAAACTCTCACTCACTTTAAACTCTCACTCTTTTAAACTCTCACTCTCTTTAAACTCTCACACTCTTTAAACTCTCACACACTTTAAACTCTCACACACTTTAAACTCTCACACCTTTAAACTCTCACTCTCTTTAAACTCTCACTCTCTTTAAAACTCTCACTCCTTTAAACTCTCACACACTTTAAACTCTCACTCTCTTTAAACTCTCACCACTTTAAACTCTCACCTCTTTAAACTCTCAATCTCTTTAAACTCTCACACACTTTAAACTCTCACTCTCTTTAAACTCTCACACTCTTTAAACTCTCACCTCTTTAAACTCTCACACTCTTAAACTCTCACTCTCTTTAAACTCTCACTCTCTTTAAACTCTCACACACTTTAAACTCTCACCTCTTTAAACTCTCCACACTTTAAACTCTCACACACTTAAACTCTCACACACTTTAAACTCTCACTCTCTTTAAACTCTCACACACTTTAAACTCTCACACACTTTAAACTCTCACTACTTTAAACTCTCACACTTTAAACTCTCACTCCTTTAAACTCTCACACACTTTAAACTCTCACCTCTTTAAACTCTCACACACTTTAAACTCTCACTCTCTTTAACTCTCACACACTTTAAACTCTCACTACTCTTTAAACTCTCACTACCTTTAAACTCTCACTCACTTTAAACTCTCACTCTCTTTAAACTCTCACACACTTTAAACTCTCACACACTTTAAACTCTCACTCACTTTAAACTCTCACACACTTTAAACTCTCACTCTCTTTAAACTCTCACACACTTTAAACTCTCACACACTTTAAACTCTCACACACTTTAAACTCTCACACTCTTTAAACTCTCCACACTTTTAAAACTCTCACTCTCTTTAAACTCTCACTCACTTTAAACTCTCACTCTCTTTAAACTCTCACTCTCTTTAAACTCTCACACACTTTAAACTCTCACTCTCTTTAAACTCTCACACACTTTAAACTCTCACACACTTTAAACTCTCACACACTTTAAACTCTCACTCTCTTTAAACTCTCACTCTCTTTAAACTCTCACACACTTTAAACTCTCACACACTTTAAACTCTCACTCTCTTTAAACTCTCACACACTTTAAACTCTCACTCACTTTAAACTCTCACTCTCTTTAAACTCTCACTCTCTTTAAACTCTCACACACTTTAAACTCTCACACACTTTAAACTCTCACACACTTTAAACTCTCACTCTCTTTAAACTCTCACACACTTTAAACTCTCACACACTTTAAACTCTCACTCTCTTTAAACTCTCACTCTCTTTAAACTCTCACACACTTTAAACTCTCACTCTCTTTAAACTCTCACACACTTTAAACTCTCACTCTCTTTAAACTCTCACACACTTTAAACTCTCACTCTCTTTAAACTCTCACACACTTTAAACTCTCACTCTCTTTAAACTCTCACTCTCTTTAAACTCTCACTCTCTTTAAACTCTCACTCTCTTTAAACTCTCACACACTTTAAACTCTCACTCTCTTTAAACTCTCACACACTTTAAACTCTCACTCTCTTTAAACTCTCACTCTCTTTAAACTCTCACTCACTTTAAACTCTCACTCTCTTTAAACTCTCACTCTCTTTAAACTCTCACACACTTTAAACTCTCACTCTCTTTAAACTCTCACACACTTTAAACTCTCACTCTCTTTAAACTCTCACTCTCTTTAAACTCTCACACACTTTAAACTCTCACACACTTTAAACTCTCACTCTCTTTAAACTCTCACTCTCTTTAAACTCTCACTCACTTTAAACTCTCACTCTCTTTAAACTCTCACACACTTTAAACTCTCACACTTTATACTCTTCAAAAACTAGTCCACATTCTAAAGTCTTCATCCATTGTTTCTGTAAAACTTAATTCTCCCCATGATTTTTATCTGTTTCGTGGTATTTATCACCCTAAAACCTCACATGCAGCCTTTTCAGTGTGCTTAATGCCTGATGTTGGGAAATTTATGCTGCAGTAGAGAGTGAATGCCCCGCCCCCCCCTGCCCCCCCCCATTTTGTGCGTGTGTTCTCAGGGCCGCATTTCTTGGAGTATTTGTCCTGGGAAGTGACAGAGAATTGTGAGGTGATAATCAAATGCAAGGTAAGTTATAAATTATATATACAAAATATTAAACAAAAATTAGGCAAGAGTGTTCTAGAAATTTCCCATAATTGCTGTATTTCTATAGTTACATCGGTAGTAAATATTTGTCTGGATCCACATTCAGTTTAATGTCAGAGAGTGGTACTGCTGCAGTCTCATGTGCAGAATGACCGTAGTAGAATAGCACTAAAATGAGAACGGTTAGACATCAGTTTTTATCTGACGTGATCATGTCTCTCTGACGTTTCCTGCGTGCTCTTCCCCCACCGCGGCGTCTCTGCAGGTGACCAACGTGAGCAAAGACACGTGTCTGAAGTGGTATAAAGACGAGGTGGAGATGAAGGAGTTTGTGTACGAGCAGCAGTCCGGAGTCTGCACTTTCACGGTGGCGCAAGTACGCATCGCTTTGTCTCTGTGTGCACGGTAAAAATACTAATTTTACTGTCTGTGTGTGTGTGTGTGTGTGTGTGTGCGTGTGTGTGTGTGTGTGTGTATGTTAGGGTATGTTAGGGGCAACATAGCTCAAGAGGTAAGACCGATTGTCGGGCAGTCGGAGGGGCGGAGGGTTGCCGGTTCAAACCCCGCCCTGGGCGCGTCGAAGTGTCCTTGAGCAAGACACCTAACCCCTAACTGCTCTGGCGAATGAGAGGCATCAATTGTAAAGCGCTTTGGATAAAAGCGCTATATAAATGCGGTCCATTTACCATTTACCATGTGTGTGTCTGTGTATGCAAAACATTATGACTCTGCTGCAGTAACATCAGGACAGCGTAATAAAGATGTGATGTGTTAGCTGTGCTTTTCATAGCCGTGCAGATGGAGAGACAATAACTATTGCATAATAGCAAATGTCTATAAAAGAATGGAGCCCTTTAAAATTATGAAATTAAAACAGACAGAGGAGAACGATAAAATATGTAGTTAACAGGAGTGAAAACCCAGAAGCCATTTTAGGAAAAGAAACTTCTGGGAGTGATGGTGACCGGGATGTGTGGGTTTATTCAGGGCTGGCAGTGACTCTGCTGCTCTGTCGCTGCAGGCCAGGGGGCCCTCAGGGATTTGGGTCCCCATGGAAAGGGCCCCACCACCCCAGCCCTCCCCATCCCTGCACAGTTACAACACAATTTTTGAGGAACCCTTGTCAGTCAGGGCCCTTGGAATCACCCTAACTCCCCCCGCCCCCCCCATCCCTCACCATCCCCCAAACCCCACCTCTTCCCCCCATCTGCTACCCCCCTGCCAAGGCATACTGGTGTGTGTGTTTCCTCAGTGTAAATGGACGCCGGTGTGTGTGTGTGTGTTTCCTGCAGATGACGGAGGAGGACACGGGAGTGTATCGCGTGGTGGTGTCTGACACTAGGGGAGAGGATGTGAGCACGCTGGAGTTGCTGGATAAAGGTGCGACTGCAGGGCCTAGTTAATGAGCGCCACGCCCAGTCCGTGAACCAGCCAATTAGGATCACTCACTTAGTGTGGACTGGCCAATCAGCATCACGCCCACTCCGTGAACTAGCCAATTAGGATCACTCCCTTAGCGTGGACTGGCCAATCAGCATCACGCCCACTCCGTGAACTAGCCAGGAGTTACACTCCCACCCCCCATTCATGATTGCAGTCTTCTCTCCTCCACTGCTGCCCTCTTTCCTGATCCGTCTTTGTGCTGTTCAGGAAAAGGTTTTTAAATTACACCCCGTTTCCCTTATGCTCGACATAAAATCTGTGTTCTTCTTTTTGTGTTGCAGAGTACGAAAAACTTCTACAGGAGCTCAGCAAGCGAAGTGGTGAGTGGAGATTCTAGTTTTCCTGTCGCTCAACTCTCAGTGATCCCACTGATGTGGGATCAGTTTGCCTTGCACCTCACAGTGGATTGGATCAGCACTCAAACCTGTCTTGAGAATGAATCAGCAGTTACGTGGTGTTTTTCTATTTCTACAGTAAGGCACAACCTAAAGCTTTGCTTACTTTCCTCTGGGAAAAAGCATTATCCCTTCTAATCCATGCAGTACTTTATGTAGAACCCCAGGCTACATGAATCTAATGCTCTAGAGCAGACTTGCTTTCTGAGAAATCAGCCAAAATGTGGTGTGTGTGTGTGTGAGTGGTGCAGTTTGAGTCTACGTAAATGTGGTGTGTGCGTGTGTGCGCGCATATGTGCATGCCTGCGCATACATGCGTTTTGCATGCATACACACACAATGCACACGCATGCATG
Organism: Anguilla rostrata; assembly: GCF_018555375.3. Lineage (NCBI taxonomy): Eukaryota > Metazoa > Chordata > Actinopteri > Anguilliformes > Anguillidae > Anguilla > Anguilla rostrata. Next base: position 3,860,667 of record NC_057933.1, on the reverse strand, counting down.
CCCTACACACTCATCAAACCGGCGGTTATGTTTCTTCTGCTCACAGTGTTGATCTTAGAGAGGGACTGAAACATTCCTCAAAATGTTAGTTTTTCACCAGAAACAATAACAAATGCTTAAATTCCTTGTGTCAGGACATATTGTACACGCCTGTCAATCATCACCCACACACGTCTCGTAGGTACAGACAACGGGCCTGTTTTAGTCGTTAAGAGATGTGTTCTAAAAATTATCCTCACCAGCTTGTGCCTTATTTTTACTGTCATCCCTGATGTGCATAAACATACCATTAATTCCTTTACACTGGAACGTTTCTTATAGTTATTTTATGAGTGTCATTATAGTTATAGTCATCATTCCCAATGGAAACGAGGCTTCTAAAGAGACAGAATCATTATTTCACTCCCAGTCCTTATGGCCTTATCTGCTCTCCCCCTCCGTCTCTCTCTCCCTCTCTCTCTCTCTCTCTCTCTCTCTCTCTCTATCCATCCCCCTCTCCCTCTCTCTCCCTCTCTCCATCCCTCTCTCCCACAGGCCTTTCTGCTAGCCCACTGAAACTTCAGTGCACTGCAGAGGGCTTTAGGTTTTACTGCTCTCTGAAGCTCTACCTCAGCTACATGAAAACTGCCTGGTACTTCAAGTGAGTTCCTCCAACACCTGTCCCACCCAGAACAATCGGGAAGGCTACCCTTTGTGTGCCCTTAAAATTCCTTCAGATTACTGACAATTTTACAAGAAAGGAAGTAAAAGTGTATTTCTACCAATATCCACCATATACAGCATAGATAAACCATCTGGGGTTTTGATGTTCCACAGTGCAATACTTGAAGGCATTGCTGTCCAGTGAAGGAAAACCTTGAGGGTTGGTTTGTTTTTTTTGTTAGCTTCGTCATGTGCATCGGTTGCTCCAGCTTATGTGATTTTCGGATGGGTCCAAGGAACGTTCCAGAAGGCTAGTGGTGCTATGTTGTGTTATGTTACCTTATTGTGGGAGCGGGAGAAATCACCTACACCACAGAAATCTGATAGAAGGGGATGTTCACATGACACATGCAGCGATGGTGTGAAAGGCTCGGATAACTGTTATGGATTGTCTATGTTTTATGTTTTATTGATAGACAGATTGAAAAATAAAATGAAAGTCAGTGAATCTCTCGGTCAGTTAAATTCGGCTGCGTACACCCGCGGCAGTTCAGTCCTCTGTGGTCAGATTACAGTAACACATTTAATCTGGCTGTAATTCATGATCTTATCAAATTTATTTAGCTAATTTAGCTCATTTAATAAAATAAGGAAGAGGAGAGGGGAGAAGCACAGCCCCCCTGCCCTAGAGGAATCCTGAATGAGGAGCTACAGGGTTTTGTAACGAGTGGGGCTCCTGGGTTTAATGACCCCCCCCTCCCCCCCCCCGCAGGGAGAAGCGGATTGACCAGGAGGCCAGGGCACGCCCGGGGAGCAGCATGCAGAAGGTCTGGATCGACATCCTGGGCCCCACGGAGAACGACAAGGGCAAGTACACCCTGGAGATGTTCGACGGCGAGGAGACGCACAGGAGAGCCATGGACCTGTCCGGGCAAGGTAACGCAACACAGACCCGTCTGCCGTAACATTATCATATGAATCCCGCTAGCTAGACAGACAGACAGGCAATCAGATAGACAGTGAGATAGACAGATTTTTTAAAAATTCCTCACTAAGGACAATAATCTATCTGTCTATATATCTATCTATCTATCTAGCATCTATCTGTGTATCTATCTGTCTATCTGTGTATGTATATATCTATCTGTCTGTCTGACTGTGTGTCTATCTATCTATCTATCTATCTATATCTGTCTGTCTGTCTGTCTATCTGTGTATTGGTCTCTTCCTCTAAAAGGGCTAACCTGTCTGAAGTAAGATAACATTCCACAGGCCCATTTCATGACACATAATAACACATGCATCTATATAAACATAACTTGCATGAGTGTAATATGGTTAATTGTCGGGGTGTATTTTCACGATTTGTGTTTGTGTTTGTCTTTCTGCTCTTAAAAGCTTTTGCAGACGCAATGGTGGAGTACCAGAGGCTGAAGTAAGTGGGGAATTGTGGGATTGATGGTGTGGGAGGGGGAGGCTTGGCATGTAGCGATGTTTGTGACACGCAAACAATTATCCATCATCATCATCATCATCAATCACTGGATTCACCACGGCAACGCTCCTGAGACTGAAATTAAAGCAGCATTTAACATACAAGAGTGTGTTTTTGTCCTGTTGAATATTCATCGTAATATGCTGAGTGGAGGAGACCGAGGAGGTTCATAATGAATGCCTATGGATTTAGCCTTACTCTGTATTGTTATGCAAACTCGGTTTTTTTCTGTTCTGTGCACAGTCAGGTCACGCAGCTGCAAACTCAACTCCGTACATTTTGATTATATGCAGCAGACACTCTTATCTGGAGTGACATACGCCGCTTGCATCATTATTCATTTATTAATCTCTAAAGTGACTGTAAGCTTAGGGTTGTAACTAGGCAGCTGTTTCGTAGGTGACTTAGTTAACGCACTCATGTCTTAACTACTGCTTGTATTTTTGCATAGACTGCGTTGTTGCTGTTCTTGTTTGTGTTAGTGTTGATCAGATTAACCTGCAGGGTCCAAGTTAAAACTATGCGGTTGTTCCCTGCACTTGGAACGGTACTTCTCTCTAGGGGTTTCGACACACTCGTTCCTGGTTATGGTTGCACACTTTGTTGTTGTACGTCGCTCTGGATAAGAGCGTCTGCCAAATGCCTGTAATGCAATGTAATGTATATTTATGCTGCGTGCTTTGCTAGCCGTTCAGGTAAAGTGTCCAGTGCCTCACCTGGGAATCAAACCCAAAAAGCCCAGTTCCTTACCCATCGTGCAGCACCGCCGCCCCTGTCTGCTCTACCAACGAGAGAGCGCAGGCATTTACCTCCGCGGTCCACTAGTCGAGCTTGCACAGTGATTACATCAGATGGCATCAGCACATTATACAGTCAAAGTGTCAGCACAAGTTATCCAACAAGACAAGATCGTACTAGCAGTATGCTAATGGACTTGCACTTTTCGCGAAAAAAAAAAAAAAAAATCCTCAGCTGGTTAATAAAAAAAAAAAAGTGTCATGTACTCACGCAATATTTATAAACTTCCTTTCTATGACTCAGACAGTTTGAAATGACGCTTCACATCTGAATTATTGCCTAACTCTGGGTGTACCTTTCTCTCCTCTCCTCTCTTAGGCAAGCCGCCTTGGCAGAGAAGAGTAAGATCCTTTGCGTCATGCACGAATTTGAACACCCTGCGTTTCCACACACTCAAACTTTCACAAGCCCTTCAGCGGTTCCGTCAGCGGAACTAAACTTCTGCTTCTTTTTTTTTTTTCAGACCGAGCCAAAGTTACGAAGGGCCTCCCGGACGTGGTCGCAATCATGGAAAATAAGGTGCTGTTATCATCTTTACGCTGCTCTGATTTAATTTACCATATAAACACGCCTCGGCCAGAGCATCGACTAAACTAAAGATAATGTGAAGTCTTATTAGCACAACACCTCCACAAGGATGCCTTCTGTTTTAAAGCTATTTGATAACGACATTTTGTTAAAGATGAAAAGGCCCAGTGTTTTATAAGTGCAGAAGATTAGAACCCTTGCCACAGACAAAAACAGCTGTACCCATAGCAGCCCTTTGTGGATAAGACTGGGGGGGTCCTCCATCTCTTTGAGAAATTCTGTACCCATAATCCACCTCTTTCTGAAAACCTCCTCAGACCCTGTGCCTGACCTGCTTTTCGGAGGGCGACCCCGCCCCGGAGATGCGCTGGCTGAAGAACGACCGCGAAATCGCCACGGGGAAGCAGTACGGCATCACGGTCGAGCGGCAGTGCAGCACGCTGACCATCTACGAGGTCTCCTCGGAAGACTCCGGGCTGTACAGCCTGCACGTGTCCAACAAGCACGGCTCGGACACCGTCTACGTGACGGTCAGCGTGTACAAGCACGGCGAGCTGCCCCGCGCCGACGCCGTGGAGCTGTGGTGACATCGCGGGGGGTCACGTGATCCAGGGAGGGCGGGAGGGGGGCGGGGCTAAAAGATGGCCTTCCCTGTCACACGGGCGTGGAATTTTGTCAGTTTTGTCAGAAATTTGGCTTGCTATGGCTTTGCTTTGAAAGCTGTATGTTTTTTTTTTTGGAAGTAACATGGAGAAATTTTGGGTGCTAATTCCACTTTAATTGAGTTTATATGAGTTCACATTGTACTGATGGTACACCAATATGAACTCTGTCAGAGTTATTTTGTGCTGGGAATTTTGCTGTGTAGGCAAAAAAAAAGTCACCTGTTGAAACGTGGTTTAAAGCAAAGCCCCTGTTGTGTGTGTGTGTGTGTGTCATGCATGCAATTATATTTATCATAAGCAGGTTAGCACCGTACCCCAGTTATGTGATACAGCTTTGCTAAGTAATGGACATTTCAGAGGGTTATGAAGATGTGGGCTCCTCCACATCTGCCTCCTTTTGTACATCACCCTAAGTTGTCAGGCGAGTGTTCCGGTGACATTAATCTTGTTAACGGCATCCAGAATAACACCTCAATCGCCTTAAAAATAAGATTCAGTCAAAAACGTTGCCAAGCTGTCTTCATGCACCCCTACAGGTTTTTTTTTTTTTTTTTTTTTGGAAGTTTGTCCTTTTTAATTTATTCCTAAATTTATTCCAGTTTCTAAGTACGAGATTGCCGGGGGGGCTTGTTTGAGCCAGCGGCCTTCATCTGCAAGAGCAGAATAATTTAAAAGGATTAGTCGAGTCGAGTCAGTCCTTCGAGGGAAACCTGCAGTGGAATCCTGCAGGAAGTGCTCGTCTTATTCCCCCCCCGCCCCGATGACGAATAGCAATTGCGTGCCTATTTCTGTGGCACTGCCCCTTGTTCAAAAGTCCAATTAGCCATGTTATCTTTCATTGGAAATGTCACATTCTCCCTGTACTTTAAGCACCTGACACGGCTCGAGCAGCGCACGCAGTTCACCTCTCTCGATTTAACTAATTTACGTGATTCATGCAGGCTCCCCGGGTGCAATAAGCAAAGCTATTTCCATCGCAAATCAGCTCCCTGATCGCTGGACTCCATGTTTATTTTTTTTTCTTCTGTCGTTTGTCTTCATCTCATGGATAACCTTTGCTTGTGTGTTGCTTAATAAAAGCTATTAGTTATGAAAGGCTCCGAGGATTTTTATTCAGCGGCAGAGTACTTGTTTAATTGTATTTTTTGTGGCGTTGTCGTAGTGACTTAACGACTCTGTCACGCCAGGATATTTCAGCTGTCCTTTTACTTCGTTTTGATGCACTTCAGAGGCCGCCAGCGAGGATTCATTCATGCTGTGACTTCAGGGTTCATTTCTCTGTGTGCAGTCAAAGGCAAACAGCCCAAGAGACCCAAATGACCACTGTGTCATTCACCTTTGTGGAGTAGTTTTTACCACTTTTTTTTTTTACAGTCCTTGTTTGCCCAGGTTGAGGGCAAATTACTGAGGATCCAGAAGATTTTCAATAGTTATTTTCTGATGATAATTTTTTTCAAGCATAATACCATATGTATCCTTTTCGCTAGTGTAATTACAGTCTACTTTCCTGTATTATTAAATCTAATATGTGGCCCAAAAATGTGAAATAGGCGTATTTTCCTTGGACACCTTTTGTGCCACCCCAATAGAATCCCGAAGATGACTGTGCCCACCCCCATCACCATAGCAACAGAGCTTCTGGAGCCCAGCACTCCATAACCTCCCAAAACATAAAATAAAATAATACATTTAAATAAATTAATTTAAAAAACAGCTGAGGGGGGTGCTAATTAGGCTGAAGAGGAGCTCACAGGGACGCTGTGGCCGCCTGGCTTAATGTGTGGTTTACTGAGGAAGTCAGCTCGTTATGCTGTTATGAGAGTTACAGTTATGGTGGAGCGGAGTTGCCGGGTTACTAAGGGTAGTAGTGGCCGCTAAAGGGCATTGATCATACCCCAGGGGGCACAGGGAGACGCGTTGCGTGACTGGCACCATAGACTGGCACCATAGAAACACTAATGAGAGAAGGTTTCCCGGAGACCGAGGCTAAAACACAGAGATTTGGGAGACCGTACCGCTTACACGCACCCCATACCCTGACGACTATCGCTAGGTCTCATCCCAGGGGTGGTAGAGAGAGGAGGGGAAGTGGCAAAGCGTGCCTCTCGCCTGTGCGGTTACCCGTCCGTCCGTCCGTCCGGGGAGGGTCATCCAAACAGATCCCGTGCGATCGACCTCCAGGTTGTTCAAACAGAAGGGGCTGCGTTGCGCAGAGTCCGGGTTAATGATTAGGGGGCCCGGGGGGTTCCAGCGCACCTCTATAAGTATCGACGCAAGGCCAGGACGGCCCTCCACTCTCAGCTGAGCTTCTCTCTCCAGCATCGGCCATTTTGGAGCAAAGGGAGTGACAGTTGCCGCCTCGGTGAAGATGGCTTTCAGTGGAACGTGGCAGGTGTACGCGCAGGAGAACTACGAGGAGTTCCTCAGGGCTATCTGTGAGTACCACGACTTCATGCTACTCTCACTCTGCTCACACACTCCTCACACACCACTCCCATGCTACACCTACATAACAGCTACTCCTACTCTACTGTGGGCCTGAAGAGTTTCGGTAATGATCATGGGTATCATCAGGCTGCATGTGCACAGCTACCAATTTCAGGATGCAAAGCAGCAAACACTACTACAGTACATTACATTACATTTATTTGGCAGACACTTTTATCCAAAGCAACGTACAGTAAATGGGTGGGGAGGAGGGGTCAAGAAACTACTTGATGTGTTACACCTCCATCTGTCTCCTGCACCCTTCTTAGTAGCTTACCACCATTGGGCAGCCACATCATAGCGAACAACTGACAGATTACAGACCCGTCTAGACTCTTTAGGGAAGTGTTCTGATTGACCGGGTTGGTCCCTGAGAGCCGGCCAGAGGAGGTTGGGTTCCTCCCTGTTGGGTCAGGTGCCTCCTGAGGTTTCATCCCATGTGCCGAAGTGGGGAATTTGGCCTTGCGACTATTGCCACTGGCTTGTTTTCCAGGGCATCATCATTTGTGTAGTGTGTCAAGACCAATTTTTTACGTTTAAATGCACAGCATAATTCACAAATTCACTGGATTAATCAGACTGACGTGGGCTCCGGCTGAGAATCGCTCGGTTTGAACGTATCGATATGAAACAAGTGTGGAAGTGATCAGAGGAAGGCTAAACTAGCGTAAAAGTGCTAACACAAGCCTCTTTGCTGTTTTTTTATGTCAGGTATTTTTGATAATAAAAATTTCAAACAAGGCTATTGCCTGTCCTGCCTACTGTTTTTTGACAGTGCTACCTTTTCTCCATTTCTGTCCCTGGCTTGGGGAAGCTTGGGGGATAACAGTGCCAAACTTAACTTTCTGGGGGGTGTAAGCTTTGTGCAGCATACCTAATCAGTTTTTATTCAAGATCTGAGGTCCTGGAGACTGACTGCATGTGCTAGTTTTTGTTGCAACCGATCCCAAGATCATTTATTGTAGTTTAAAATGAATTTCAGTTTCTATTATAATATTTTTATGAATACCAACGTTTGCTTAGTTTTATCCTCATTTCCCAAAATGGTGCAGTGTCAGTGGCCAGATGCCAACTAATGTCACTAGCCTTGAAATTTAAATATTTAAAAATATAACCTGTTTCTAAAGGAATTGTTTGCGAAATATCATATTACAGAAAAATGAAAGCATTAGTTAAACTGACACATTAAAAAGTTCTGGGATATCCTTATGAGACATAATTCTTCTTGACATAATGTGGGTTAAATTAAATAAAGAGGTTAAATTATGACTCGCTAAAACTGTCTAAGAACAATTCGCAACGTTATAATTCAGAGTGTGTGATTACAGTTGGAACGAGCACCAGCATACAGAAGTGGGCCCCTGATCTAGAAGATCAAATTTATGACTTCAGATATATGAACTGATTTTCTAGGGAGCTAGAGAGTATTGCGTGCACATTCAAAGCAGACAAACATTGCAGTTGAAAATCAACCTGCGGTTTCAGTTATTTCTTGTGTTGCATTCTTTACTAATGCCAAAAGGCACTGAACCAGCTCAACAAAAAACAAAAACAAAGGATTGGACTGCTTTAAAATCACAAGAGGTTTGGGTATGTGCAGAATGCATCAATGTGACATCTTCAAAACAGCCTTCATGACAAATCACTTTAACATTTTTTCTATTACAAAAAAAAACAACCTTTGACAAGTGACAAATGTGCTCTGCGGTGGGTGGCTTATGAAGAGCACCTGTCACCCTGTCACAATGTCTGTCAAGAGAATGTCTTTTAAATTCCAAAGTAGACGAGGGCTGGGGTGGGGAGGTGGGGTGGGGTGGGAATCCCTGCCAGAATATGCATCAAAGATGTCACATCGTTCAGAAACTTTGAAAGCTCTGAGGATACATGTTCAAGCTGTTGCCATTGTAAAAGAACACCATGAAACGATTTCAAATGCATCCTGGGTGGATGTAAAAAAAGAAAAAAAGCCCCCTGCCTTGTATATAAAATGTATGTTTGCTGAAAAACGTGGGCCTGCATGAGCCCTCGAAGCCGTTAAAGAGGTTCTCCGGATAAAGAAAGTAGAGAAAAAACTATATCTGTTCAGACTGCATGAACACTAATGAACTAGTCTTATGGTGACCCCTTACCTAACTTCCCACCCTCCCACATACACACACATGTGCACACACAAACACACGCACGCACACGCACACTCTCACACAACACGCGCGCGCACGCACACCCACACACACACACACACATTTCCCTTGTCTGCCAATCAGCACTGCCGGAGGACGTCATCAAGATCGCCAAGGACGTGAAGCCCATCACAGAGATCCAACAGAACGGCAACGACTTCGTGGTCACCTCCAAGACCCCCAAGCAGTCCGTCACAAACTCCTTCACCATCGGCAAGGAGGCAGACATCACCACCATGGACGGCAAGAAGCTAAAGGTGCGTTTATTCGGTTGTTTATTCTCTGTGTCTATTCTTTCACTGAATCGGCTGTGGGGTTCACACATGAACGTGGCTGTGGTCACGGGTAATTGGACGTTCCAAATCAGGGCGAAATGCCCAATCATCTGCAACCACACACATTGGGAACCAAGTTTTTATGCCTTGTTTTAAATGCAGCAGGACCAAGATGTTATTGTAATCAAAGTTCTCAGGATGTTGCTGTAACCCGCTCCAGTTGGAGTTTCTGTGTTCACAGGATGCTGCTGTAACTCGCTCCAGTTGGAGTTCCTGTGTTCACAGGATGCTGCTGTAACTTGCTCCAGTTGGAGTTCCTGTGTTCACAGGATGCTGCTGTAACTTGCTCCCGTTGGGAGTCCCTGTGTTTTCAGGATGCTGCCGTCATCTCTGTGTTTTCCTCCTCTTTACAGTGCGTAGTCAAGATGGAGGGGGGGAAGCTAATCAGCCAGACAGACAAATTCACCCATATCCAGGAGCTCAAGGGAGACGAGATGGTTGAGGTCAGTGTGGAGCACTGCCAAGGCTAAAAAAGAGAAAAAGAATGACACAAAACAACCTCTACATCTTGGGTTAAGAGGATTACACGCCCACTAAACTCACCTTACTCATGGAGAGTAATCTGATTCATAAATTCTGAATAGAAAGTCATGATGCATTCAGAAAGTTTAACGTCACATTTGCTTAAATATTTCTACACCTTCGTACAAAGCGCTGCATACATTTATTCCATTATTATTATTAGATCTGTTTGCCATCCGCCCCACAAAATGTTGGTCCATAGTGGGCGGGGCTGAGGCTACTTCCTGTCTGCCATTCACCTGCATTCTCCCTCTGCCTTTTTCAGTCACTCACCGTGGGCTCAACCACTCTCATCAGGAAGAGCAAGAAGGTCTGACATCATGCACACAGCAGGGGGCGGGGCCTGGCTGCTGCCAGGGAGATGGCATTGGCTATTTAAATAAACCCTGTCATTTGACTGACAGGAAATAATGACAGTGTGTTCATTTTTTTTGTTTGTTTTTTTTTTTTTAACCAAAAATATAGTGCCACAGCAAAACTACAGCAGAGTGAAACGGCAATTATTTTGAGATTAGCATGGGCATGTGGATGCACGATGAGGGGTTCAAGAGCCCTGTTCAGCACAGCAAGCAAAGCCGCAAAAAAGGCTTTAGCATCTGTCTCAACACAAGCAAATATCAAAGGCTTAAATGCCTTGCTGAGAGTAAAGTGCACTTCATCTTGTTTGTTTTGACTGTTTTACGGAACAAGAACGGCTTAAAAAATACACGTGCTGGCTGCAAATCTCACTTGTATTTTGAGCACGCGTTCAAAAAAGTGATCTACTTTACGCCTCAGCGTCAAAAGCGTGTGTGACTTGTAGACTGAAAACGGACAAAGGCCTGTTGCTTCCATTTTGTCTTCATGGCGTGCAGACTGCACGTCTCCAACGCGTCTGTGGCTTCACACACCTACTTTGTTAATATAATTTGTGACTCATTATTTGTGCAGTAATTCTCCTGCGGCAGTTGCGCAATCATTTTTAAAATGCACAGACTGTTTTCCCCAACGTGCAGCAGTTTGAGATTGAAGTGCCCTTACACTACCGCGTCAGTGAGGCATGTATCGTATGCACGACACATGAGTGTGATACTTAAGCAGCCACACCCAATATTTTTTTTTTTTTTTTAACCTTACAACAATGGCGGGATCAATAAAATATAACAACATTGAATTAGGGTTTAGTTTTCCTTTGACAAATTCCATTTGCTGTGGTCCAACCTGAGCAGAACTATGTTTTAAATAGGTTACTGTTAGTTCCTATCTGTCAGTGACAAGAACGCAATATACCGTATACACATAACTGTGTCTCCAGAAACCCACACTGGCAGATAAATGTGCCGTTTGCTCGGAAAGATTATAATATTTGGTGTAAACTGATTCATATTGATTTTAAATACTCTCCTTGGGATAGCCAGTGACAAAAAATTAAGCCACACTGGGAAACTGTTATTCTTGTAAGGAGCCTGAATTACACAGTATTATAGACAACAACAACGTTGTTCTTCAGTGCAGACCTATCTATCTCACAGCTCATTGAGGCAATAAAAACCTGTCAATCTTTGGGTACTAGCTGGTCCGTCACTTTCCCTCTAAATTCAATTATTTGGAAAATAATTTGCACTAAAGAACAGCAACAGTGCCAGAACAGAGACAGAACAACAGTTAATCAATACATATAAATGTAAATATAAATGTATACATATTTTCAAGTCATTGCGGATAAGTCTCCATGTGATTTGTTTTTAAATCAGGGCAGTGATGGACAGTGGTCCTCATTCACAAAACTTTTCTTAAATTATTCTTTCTTCTGTTCCTATGGAAAACCAATATGGGATTCATGACACATGTGCAGACCTGTGTTTTTGCGCATATCCCTGGTGTGTGAGATGATGAATGTTGACCGTAAATTTTATGCGCAGTCGTGTTCATGTCATTAGCACAATGAAACAGCCATGAACAAATACAGATATGAAAAAAAGATGAATGCCGAAATGTTTGTGTAATGGTTCTTACACACATTTAATGATCAAATATGATCTTACACGTTTTGCGAAAGAGGCCCGGTGTCTCTATTTTTCTCTTAGCAAAGTCTCATTGACTCGGTTAAGGCCAGTGCCAATACGTTTCAATTATTCACAAATGATCATAGATTTTTGCCTGTCAATCTCAGCATGTTATGCCTCAAAAATGTATTTAGTTATTTTGACTCTGCAGCTTCAAAGCATGATATTGCAGCTGGAACAAACATTTATAGTTAACAGTAGCGACCCCGACGGCATACATTAAAAAGCCTGTAACATCTAATTTTAGCTAATTACCTATTGTGCTAATTGGCAGATGGCGTACAGGTCACGCAGATAAACTGCCAGAAGTATCTAACTGACAATTTTGTTGCAGCTGAGAATCAGCTAGCGCTCATACATAGACGTTACACGAATGCCTGTACTTCCTTTTTTAACCCGTTGGCAGGGATCAGCATGCGCTTTCTGCGACTGCGCGTCGTCGCTTTGCTTCGTAGATACCCGCGTTTTGGTGCGACTGTTGTTCCAAAAGCAGCCCTTGCCTCCGCACAGGCAGGCTTCGCGGTCTGTGTCGCTATTTAGTCAGCCAAATTAAATTGCGAGCGAATAACTACACAATGGCCAGGTACCTGCGGCCTCCAAACACCTCCCTCTTCATCAGGAATATCTCCGACGAGACGAGGTAAGTCGGGGTTTGCGATTGTCGTGATGGTCGCTAAATGGCTCGCCGACGTTTCACTATTTTAAAACGACAAACATCATCTAGCTAGCTAGCTAAGCCAGCAGGGTAGCTAGTTTGCAAACGTTACCTTTAATGTAATAGTTAGCTTGTTAGCGTTGTTGCATGGCACGGACCAAGATTTGCTATAGATAGCCTAACGGTAGCTAGACTAGCCTAACTGTATTCGACCACCTATGTCATAGCACGACTTTGTACGCTAGTATAGCACGACTTAGCTCGCTGGTATTAGCTATACCATTAGCCTACTTGTAACGTTAGCTGCCAACTATTTAGCTAGACGGCTGCAACAATACAAATTGTCTGAGTCCATCAACTGTTTTTCGCATTTAGCTAATGCCGTGTTTAGCTTGTTTTGTGAAGCCTGCATAGTAGAATTGTGATTTTATGAACTTTGTTCGCCCGGCTAGCTAATTAATTAGCTAAAGTATTAGGCCAACAAGCTTCTTTGGTAAAGTGGCGTCAGCTAAGTTAGCCGAGTTAGCCAGTTAACCTCACTGTAAAATAATGTGCCAATGAGCCACTTCGCTCCGTCACGGCGTGAGAGGTTCCTCGTGCCGTTCATTCTAGAACCAGTTTAACGTTACTTCCAAAAATATGTTAACTGGGTTAAGTTCGTGTTAAATGCATTGGTAGCTAGCTAAAGTTAGCTGTTAGCTAGCCAACGTGTTCAGAGAATGAAATGCCACTGGCTCTACACGCCCCCGCCCCCGCCGTATCTAATCGGTAGTCTTAATATTTCTGTATTTGGTTTGCATTACAGAGTGGACATGCTTGCCTATAATTAGCAGGGTCATTAACATCCTGAAACTGGAGACGCTGTGTTGTCAAGACAATGCGTCTTGCGCATCTGGTCTGTGCTTATGCATAAGTCACTGGCCTCGTTAATGATGGATACAATCGGATCTGCCTTACTCCCGAGAAAACTTGAGTAGAATCAACTTGGGTATTGGCAAGCTAGTTAATTTAAACTAGTTTTAGTGATAATCTTGCAAGTCGTGGGCGAATGGTAAGAACTCAAACATGTCCACTTAATCAAATGTTATTTTTTTCCCCCTGCCATTAGCCAAAAGCATTTTAAGGGTGTTCCGGTGTCATACTTAACTACGTCCGTATTTCCCTTTCGGTAGTTTTCAAGCCTGCCAGAAACGCAGTTCGTAATCGCGTGCAAACCTTTTCGTTACAGTAGCGTCAAAATCATTCGTCAGTTTACAACGTTGCACTGCACAAGACGAAAACTTGGCACTTAATTTAGCGGACTTGTGTGTTTTAGCGCTTTTTTTTAAATAGCATAGTGCATACGATATGATCATGAGGCCTGCACCCTTACTTTTTAAACTCACACACAGATTTTCAGGAGCAAATGCTGCTAAAATGGGAGTACTGACACCTAATCACGTTCTAGGGAAAAAATGAAATGATGTATTAAAAATGTATTGGTGGACTGAATGGGTTTCTAATGGCCTCAGTGCTGGCACTGGTACTCTCTCTTGACTCTTAAATGTCGGGTTGGGTGTGGTGCATGCCGCCATTTGAGAGTCCTCAAGTCAAAGATTAAGTGTATCTTGCGTAATTGCACAAGCAACTTGAAAATAAATTGGTTTCCCTTCATTTCTACTCGGTGTTTGGGCTTTTGAATCGGTCTTGGCCTGCTACATCGAGATCTTTATGACCCACATATTTAATAAAGATACCATGGTGTGATCAGAAATGCCTTTAACTTCACTAAAATTTGAACTCTGTAAATGTGGTGAAATTATATTTTTCTTACCTGCGAGATACACTTAAATCAGTGACCACCAAATATATTTTTAATCAAGTATTGTTTTGTTGAAGTGGGGGGGCGGGGGGACAGTTAATTGAGTAAAACTGGTCTTACACATGATAGGCAGCTAAAGGTTTAACCTCATTTAGGAGTACAGCTTTGTGGAAGAATATTGGGCATATGGTTTTATATGAACTATAAGAGTGCTGATTGAATAGGGTTCCAGTAGTGAGTTTGACACTAGCTGAAATTGAATTTCTTCTGGGCCGGTGGAATGAGTGTGCTGTTTCACCGGTGATTTAGGCCCGAGGATATGCGTCGTGAGTTTGGTCGTTACGGGCCTATAGTAGATGTCTACATTCCCGTTGACTTCTATACACGCCGACCAAGAGGATTTGCATACATACAATATCCTTTATTCCCAAATGTGAGAATTGAGTGTCTTTGTTTCCTCTCTCTTTCATTTGCTTAAATATTTAAAGTTTGGGCGTGGGTGCCATTTGGAAAAAACCAGTCTTGGAAATTAATACGGTGACTACAATCTGTGGGTGTGGGTTGCTTTTTAAAAAAACTTTTAAAAATTATTTGATTTTGGGTGGGTTGGGATGCTCAAATGGTTATAATTCTGATTGTAGCTTCTGTTTCTTCACAAAGGTTAAAAAAAATGGGGGGTAAGGAAAAAAAAAAAAAGTTTTAAGGCTTCCAAAAAAAATTAATCTGTCTCCTAACGCAACATTTCTTCTGTTGTTGCCCCAGACAACGGAAAGGTTGGAGACCCGCCCTCACAGACTATAAAGGCTGGTGTAGAGTAGATTCCAGGAGTTATGTCCAAGCCAAAGAGACCGTAAGGATGTCAGGCCGCAAGAAAAAAGAGAGAGGGAAAGGTTGAAAAGAAAGAAAAAAAAGCAGAGAATTTTAAAGCTCGAAGAGCCAAAGAGGCGGAGAGAAAGAAAAGAGACCAAAGTGGGCACCGAGGATAAAGAGAGGAGAAAGAGAAAGATAATGGGGCAAAGACAAGCGGGAAACTTCCGGAAAGTTCTTCTGGGAAAAAGCGGTTAAAGAGAGTAAAGGTCAAGATCAAGGTCAAAGTCAAGCATGTTAAAAAGGTAACATTTAATTTTTGTATCCTACCAAAACATTATACGTAGTGTATATTTTTACTTTGCTCCTCCCCCCCCCCCCTCCTCGCCTCCGCAAAAGCCAATCAATTGCAGCCTGTTCATGAAACCGCAAATCGTTAATTTTGTAATGATAAATCCATGTATCCGTTTGTGTATTTTTTAGTTTTGTTTTTTTCGAGTTCAACCGATTTTGAAAGTAATTGAAAAGTAAAATAAAACTCCTGATGTATGTTTATTTAATCACATTTACACTCTGCCTTATCTTTAATCTCCAGAAGAACCGATCTCTGTTAGTTACTGTCATCTTTAAATTTTATTGTATTTGTGATTCGGTGGCATTGGGCCACAAACTAAACAAAATGGCTCCCAAGTAAGAGCATCTAAAGTAAAACTGAGCCCCCAGGTACTGGCGCGTGTGTCTGTGTGTGCTTGAGGGTGTACAACCCCCCCCCCCCTCCCCGACCCCCTGAAACCTGAAAGTTGAAATGGAAAGCCTTAACAGCTCAGCACGTTTGAGGACGTCCGCGACGCCGAGGACGCACTCCACAACCTGGACAGGAAGTGGGTCTGCGGCCGACAGATCGAGATCCAGTTCGCTCAGGGAGATCGAAAAAGTAAGGGACCTGTAAGGAGCTTCCTGTAGCTGTCTGTGTAGGGTTTGTGTCCCCCGCAGCAGACCAGATGCACCGTGTGCGCATGCAGAAGGAACTGTGCACAAACAGACACACGCGTGCGTGTGAAACATAATCGCACACGCTCAAGCCTACGCAGTCAGATGAGCACATCTGGACCTACAGTGACACACACTCTCTCTCACACACGCTCACTAACACCACTACACTACACATCCATACCATCACAAAACAAACACACTCACATCTACAACACACACTCAGTACAGACACACAGCGCACAGATGCATACTTATCCTTCCCACTTTGTTTGGACCCCAGTTTCCTGATTAAGGGCAGAATTTCAGCTTTGGTCCACAGCTCCGCCCCTCAGTGTACACGCAGTCATTCGGCCTCCAGGTGCTCACAGCACCTTATTCTGGCGCCGCGGCGATTCTTTATCCAATCGGAACCCCCCCCCCCCCCCCGTAGGTCCTGTCGCTGTCATGTCGTTTTGACCCCGCCCCCTGCCCCCCTCCCGTTTTCCTGCAGCGCCCAATCAGATGAAGGGCAAGGAGAGGCGCTCGCCCCGCAGCTTCTCCCGCTACGACGACTACGAGCGGGACGGGCGTCGCCGGCGGTCCCGCAGCCGGAGCTACGAGCGCCGCCGCTCCCGGAGCCCCTCCTACGAGCGCCGCCCCCGCCGCTCTGAGAGCCCTCGAGAGTAAGGGCCTCGCCACGGCAACGCCCCCCCCCCCCACCCGGAAACGCTGACTTTTACGTTTTTGTTTTTGTTTTTTTCCCCCGTTATTGCTTCCTTGTTTATTTTCATGACTGGCTAGTTTTATTGCTGATCTTCATCTCCGAGCTTCCAGTGCACGTGCCTCTGGTGGGGGAGACTTTCGGGGCCTGACGGTCGGCATTTCCTGTTTAAATGTGCAGCCGGTCTTTCGGGTAAACCCTGCTGGTTTAGCCACTGTGAGAGCAGAGTTGCATGTCCTGGCCGTCAACTCGGAAGAACTGTAGCGGGCTTTGTTGCATTTGAAACATTTGCTTATCTGCAAATGCACTTTTATTTGGTCTTTTTATTCCCCTAAAATGTTTTCCATTTGTTGACTTTAGGGTTCAGTCAACAGGTGTCTAAATTGCAGAATGCGGAATTGTATTTTGGCTGCTTTCTGTAAGACGCAAGATGGTTTTTTGGACATCTCATTACCCAAATTGTTCCCTAAAGTCCCCTTAAATTAACAAACCACTGGCATGGTTAAAATCTCATTTCAAATAATGACAAAATTTAATTAAGGATTAGCAAATGGCAACTTGGGGACGGGGGGGGGTGATGGGAGGGGGATTGTTGCCTACGACATTATTACTGTTCCGTGGAAGAGCGTACTGATCTGGGGGTGTCAGAGAGTATGACCTCGTCACTGACTCTCAGAAGTGATCTGATGCCCGGTCTGTTTTTTATTTTATTTTTTGTTTTGTTTTTCCGGAATGTTCTGCAGCTCCCGTTCGTACGCCAGACACCGAAGAAGCCGAAGCCACGAGAACGACAGGTGAGGCTACTAATCCGCCGTAGAGCTGAGATCACGCGCTAACGTGTGTCTGCACTTCCTGTGCGGGACGCGACACCGACGCCTGTCGGATCAAACCCCCACAGGCCCCGGGAACAGAACCCCCGGTCCAGCGAGGCCCGGGCGAGCTTGTGCAAGCTCCGATTCTCTAGCATTATGCACAGTTTGTATCTGCAGAAAGCAGCTGCGAGTGCTTTGAGGATAATCCCTCGCGAGCTCGATCTTGCTCTGAACGAGGTGGCGGTCTGTTCAGTCATACGAGTGTGTTTTTTGAGCTGTGCTCGTGTTTTGTAATAAGATTTGCGATGTTTCTTCTCTGGCGACTCCCTGATAGACGGGGATATGCTTAGCAGTGGCCTTCAGGTTGTTTGTTTGCATTTTGAGAAGTCGTGCTTCCTCTGACAGCTTGATGTTTTTCATGTGGGTACCTCCTTTGGTGTTTCATATTTCAGCTATAATGGAACTTTCCTGTGCCTCTACACACACAAATGTGTTCTGACCTCTCTTGATCCATTCAGATTAATAGAAGCATATTTATTACTTTTGTGATTTTTACATTAACTATATTCTGCTACTTGAGGTTTCTGGGTGGGGGTTTTTTCTCCGATAATGTATAAAAAGTGAAACTTTTTCTGTGATTACTAAGAGCGTCTGCCAAATGCCTGTAATGTACTTGGAGTTGAATTTAACAGAATCTGGGTTTAGCCAATTAAGATCGGATTTTGCTTCAGGTTGTTTTGCACAATTTCAGTAGCTGACATATTGGGCTATAAGCTCTGAGGCTCTTATTTAGCAGTGCTCTGTAATGTGAAATGAAATGCCAGTCTTTTGCAGCCCTTGTAACTTAGTGTCCCCCCCCCCAGGTACAGACCCCCCCAGCGTGATCACCACCGCCCGCATCACGGGCCGCCGTCCCGCAGCCGATCCAACACCCCCTCCCCGTCCCGCTCCAGATCGTCCCGGGGCAAGAAGGAGGCCAAAGCCAAGTCGCGCACCCCGTCCAAGTCCCTGAGTCCTCCACTGGAGGACTTCCACCTGGCGTCCGTGTCCCATGGGTCCCAGAAAGACTCCCGGCTGCACTCGCCCTCCCGCTCTCGATCCCGGTCCCTCTCGCGGTCCCGGTCCCGCTCTCGGTCCTGGGCCGGGCGTAAATCGGGGGGTCACTAAAACAACCCCCTTAATAACACCCCCCCCCCCTCAGGCCTGGTCCCTGAGGGCCACAGGCTCTGTTAGTTTTCAGTTTCACTTTAAAATCAGCCGCCAGTGCAGCCGAGAGTCGAGTTTGCAGTGCAGTCAGCAGCGGTGGGAGAGCGTGGGGTTTCGTTTCACGTTACCGTTGGGATGTTCGCTTTGCGATGGTGGGATGTTTAGCAGTAACGTTGTTTTTCCCAGGTGTGTCAGATGTGACTGGACTCTGTGAATCGGTGAAAATGACAATTTGTGTACAGTATTTATACAGCATCATTTTGTTAGTCAGAAGCAGGGTGGGCACTGAAGTGGTAAGCTCATTTGAATCCGTGGCCTGGCTGCTTTGGAAGAATGACCCTCATGACTTGTGCAGCTAAAGCCCCCCCCAATCTCTCCTTTTCTTCTTCCTTATCAAAGATGTGAAAAGCAACAAAAAATACAAATTCAAGTACATTCAATTGGCCTCTGCTCAGAAAATTTGGCAGCATTTTTTTATTTTTATTTTTTAAAGTTGTATTATAATATTGTTAGTAATCTCTGTATTCTTTGGATGTCCTGCTTCTGATTGGATTACATAAATTTCAGAAGTGGGTTCTGTGTAAATCGATGGGCTGAAGGGACATGTGCGGTTAAAGTATTAATGCAAACATTTTGGGAGGGGGGGTCTTGCATCTGTCTCGCATACTGTAAGTTAGACTAAATGGCAGGATATTTGAACCAGTCACAATATTGTCCCACTCTTTTTTTTTTTTTTGTATAACCTAAGAACATCCACTTCATCTAGGCGACTTTTGTGTATAAACATTAACTATATTCTGCTACTTGAGGTTTCTGGGTGGGGGGGGTTTTCTCAGCTAATGTATAAAAAATACAAACTTTTTCTGTGATTACTAACAAACTCCACTTTTTTTTTTTTTTTTTTTTTGCTACTTGTCAGTTGAGAGCCAGTCTTCCGCTCAGACAGTTCGCTTGTATTTTTCTAAGGTATGACAGGTATTTGCTTCGACCCATGTACACTATAGTATTGTTGTCTTTCCCACAAAAGGTTGCGTTGAAAGCAATGGTAAGAGGAAACCAGGTGAGCTGTGCTGTTCTGACATTTTGTGAAAACACCACACTTGAGAGCAGGACATTTTGTTGAGAACATTTTGTTCCATTTTTAATGAATATGCAGTACCATGTAAAAAGTTTACAGATTGCTTTTTTTAATGCATATTGATTTCCCCCTTAAATTATAATAGTAACCCTCAGAGATAAATGTGTGGTTTTACTGTGATATCTGAGGTAAAAGCCCATCTCTATTGTCAAGAATGTGGTCACTGACTTTGTTCCTCAAAAAATAGCAACTAATTTTGGTATGTGTTTCGGTCCTGGTTTCGCCTCTTCAACGGTTTATTAATCTTGTATACACTTTATTACTTATAAACAAACTGTAATGGCTGTGTGTTACTACTTTGAGTAAAGGTTTGCCTGACAATTCACTGGATCACTTTTCTTTGAAACCAGGAGTTTTAATATACATTTGGAATAAATGTCCGTGGGTGACTTTGAACAACTCCAAATTTTGTTGCTCAGCAGCTGACTCATGGGGCAGTGCGTTTTGACTACATAAGCATGACATAATCGCCTCTACAAGTCCGTTGAAAATGTTTTGCTCAGAGTGAATCGCAGGGATTCAACAAGTTGGAAATGAGGTAAAAAAAAAAATTATAATGACAATAAATTGGCAGTCTTTCCTCACCCAATGATCACACCAGAGACAATAACACACTTACGTACTCGAGGGGCTGGGGGGTTGGCGGTTGGCGGTCTCGTAGAAACCAAAAAGAAAAACATCCAAGTGGAACCAAAGGGAGGCCTGACCAGAAAAGTTTCAGAACCGCTGCCTTAGACGCACAGTTCCATTTCAAATGGACACCGTCAAGCCAAGGATGAACTTAAATCTTTAAGTTCTAGGCCTGGCCAAAACCTTTGATGCATCTCGACTCTGTTTAACATTCTCGGCGTCACATTTAGAGCGGGACCCTCGTTTGCTCTGGTGCCAGGGTACAATAAAACCAAAAAGGTAAAAAAAAAAAAGTAAAAAGAGAGCAATTTATGACAAATTAAGAGAAGAGAATAACAGGCACCTCACCGTCTTATTTGGTCACGGCCTGGTATGAAATCCTGGGACGTAGGGAGCACTTACTGGCAGTTTAAAACAACTGCCCATCGACACAAAAGGGTGAGTGAATAGGTTGAAGAGTACTTCATCAGCCCTGTGAGTGCACGCATTTATCAGACTCACAATATGGTGCCCTTTTCTTCAGAAAGTGCCTTAAAGGGGGGGCAACAAGTCGCAGCATGTGCAACACAAGAAGGCAGCGACTGCCGTGACAATAGAGAGCAAATCGCCTCGAGCGGTAGCGTTAAAATAATCTCGCCGAATTACGTCATGGTGATTTGTGCACAGTGGTGTCCCGATGTAACGCCCTGCGGTTTTATTTTTTTGCCCTTTATTTTCAAGGTGTTGTCTCAGGAAGTCTCCATTGCGTCGTAAGATTTAACATGACCTGAACTGAAAAAAAATAAAATAAAAATAGAACTGGGAGGGAGAACGTCACAGTGCAGACTGGGCTAACCCTCTTTAGTCCCTTATGCAATGCAGCTCTGATGGCAGTGCTAAACCGACTTCCTTCAAACCCCAACATCACGCCTGCAAACACAGTTAGCTGGTCACCGTGGGAATGGGCATCACAGGCCTGGGTACACAAGTAGCCAATCACAGGGGATGGAATGTGTGACAGTTGGCTGCGGACAGGCGTACGGTGGGGCTATCTCTCCCTCGGCTCTGTATGTTAAAATCTCTGCCAGCTGTCGGCCAATCGGAGAGCAGAAGGAAGCACACTGAGGTTAATTTAATCTTTTGCTTAAACATTGTAAAAGAGGAAGAAAAAAAAAAAACATTAATCAGCACTTCTCTAAGTCAACCATGTGAAGATGAAAGGAAGTAAAAATCAACAATTACCTTCACTGGGCTTAAATGATTAGGCTCAACAGATACAAGCAGGGTTAGTTTTCGCAAGATGATTTCAAATTACATTATACGAGTAAATGGCTTCAAATGGCAACATTTAAGCTGTAACATGGTTATGAAAGTATGCTAAGATTTATTCGTATGTTACATTTGATGGCATTCAGTCCACTAGCTCAGGTCATCACACAATGTGAGGTCCGATCCATTTCATTCAGGCCAGCGCAGAGGTCTTCATTCGGCAGTGAGCGCACGGCTCGGCTCCTAAAAGGAAGTCATCCGCTGGTCTGACTGGCAACAGGACAGGGTGTGGTTGTGTAGCACAGTACCAGTACAGAATGAGGTAGTGTGTTGTTTAGGCGTGCCCTCATGACAAAAAAATACTTTAAAACATTTCTATAAATGGGAACAGGTGGAACCAACCATTCCCTCCAGCAGATGCCCATATTTTTTAGGTTAATTTCCACAACAATTTCCTCAAATTACTGCCCAGCAACCCTGGGACCAAACTGGGAAGAGATGTGAGCAAATCCCTGTTTAGGTGGAGTGGGCACTTTGCTTTAAAATGGCTGTAACCGCCAAACCATCCACTATTTACTTTAAGGCACTTTTGAAAACGTGAGATACTAATAAAGCACGATTCACCAGGTGTAACCAACTGTTGCTCAGTCAGCTCTCCTAATGAGCTATCGGCATTAACTCTCACATTAAAAATAGAAATTCCTTTACATCACCAGATCTAGAACGTTCCAGGTGTGGCTCTACACACCAGCTTCCGAGAAAAGCTCAATGAAAACAATACCCACGATGAAGATCCTCCCATAACCGAGACCGCGTGCCCGTTCTGCAGGCTATTTCTGGTATGGGCGAGCTGGTTTGACGGCACAGAACGAATTCTGAATCGCACTGATCGTCTTAACACACATGCAACTGTACGTGCCTACATTCGTAAACAGATTAGGCTCTTGACTGTGTTGCTTAGTAATGCTCGGTACTGGAACAGACGCAGAAGATCATGTAATGTCTTGGCTTGCGACCAAATGCGAGTGAGCAGCAACCGCCATCTACACGGCACAGCCGCGTCTTATCAAGCGCTCGCGCACAGATGGCGATACCGCCATCGACGCAGCAGTCTCTTGTCACGTACTCGCGCGCAAAATGCGATACCATGGAGACACGGATAGTGAATCGTGCACATGGACACGATCCGTGAATTCGCCCGTAAAACGTAACAGGTCAAAACCGCTAAAATGGTAACGAAACTAAGAACACGGCCAGCGAAGAAATGCCACCGCTTCGCTGCTCAACATAAAAAAACACTTACCCCAATTCTCCACACGAACGTCCTCAATGTGTCATTTGCAGACAGAATAAGAAGCACAAACGCCAGAAATGAGAACACAGTTTGGGGGGAAAGGAAAGGGAAGTTTATTATTTTTAACAGCCAATTAAAATTAGTGCTTTGAGGTTAAAATTATTTTCTTTTCTTTTTTTTTTCCAAATGGCAATTTCTTTTTTCATGGGCACATTATCAGCGTATTCATAGTGACAAAAGATAAAAGGGGGACAAATTGGCAGCCAATTAGAAGGGAAACTCAAGGGAGTTTCAAATTTGGGAAAAGGACTACTTTTACATGTACAAACAGTCGTCAGAAACAATATCCAAATGATAGATCAAACACTTAACCTGAACAACAAAAGGCATAACTGAACAGATGTGGAAAAACTATAACATGACAGTTGTAGCAAAAAAAAAAAAAAAAAAAAAAAAAACACACCAAAAACCAATTCCATTTATGGGCTGGCGGAAGTACAGCCCATCTTTGAAAAAAGTTTTTGGCGTAAGCGGTTACTCATTGAATAATTACAATAAACCTTTCAAAACTAGCAAGGCAGAAAACAACCACTTTCCAACTGTTTTAAACTGTGGAGGCAACTAAAGGATGTGCAATTCATAAAAGGAAACGGCTAAAAGACATTTCAACACTGTTTGTACATGCAAAAATCCCTTTTCAAAATCCGATTTCGTTTTCCGTTAACAAGTTCTTAAAGGGCGCGTCACGCTGGACGCGATACAAAACATGTCTCAAAACAATAAAAAAAAACATTATGTGCAAGATCACTGGTACCATTACACAGTGCATGGCATTTTGAGACACTTTCGCAATCTTTTTTCTTTTTTTTCTTAACAAAAATAATCTTCAGCATTTGAAATCAAGCCACGTCCTCAGCATGGCTTTTACATTCAGTGTTCTTACTAAAAATACTTTATCGATGCAGGTTTAAAACAGCCCTGCAAAATATACATATGCTACAAGTTTTACAATTCATTATTTACATGGCTCTTTACTCTTTTTCCTTAAACAGGCTTGCATTTTTCTCTTCAGTTGTTTTTTTTTTTTCATCCTTCTTTCTTTAAAAATAAACACGGCCACAATTGCTTAGGATTTTCACAGAGGGAGAGAGAGAGAGCGAGAGCGCCTCCCACTCGTCCCCACTGTGCAAGGCTCAGAACTAGGTCAGTCGGGAGTGGAAAATGATTGCGCAACTTGTTGAACCAAGGAGGGGGGGGGGGGGGGGGGGCAGGGCAGCCTGTAGGCGAGGTTATCAATCATAAATCCCAACAGCAGTGCAAGGGAGACAGGTGCTCGAAGGCAGTAACAAGAGCGTGTTGGCAGGCCAACCTTGTGATAGGTGCCTTTTTTTAAAAATATGTAAACAAGTCAGCTATGGGCTCACGCCCAACGTCAAGTCCTTTGTTTAAAGTTGTGCAGCTCCGGACTCCGCCCCCCCTCCCACTCCCCCTCCCCCTCCCTATCCCCCTCCTTTCCCGAAAATGACCAGACAGCGAGCAGGGCTACATCCACCCGCCCCCCTGCTGGGACAGAGGGCGAAGATTAAAAATATCAGGGCCCTCTGCCCCCCCACGTGAGGCACGTACGCAGCCCTCTTCCGCGTCGCCCGCTGCCTGGCCTTTTTGTTTTTCGGAGAACGAGAGAGAGACAGAGAGAGAGAGGAAAAGGGTGTGAGGGGGCGAGAGAAACCGAGCGCTAGCACAGATACGATTGTGTGCGTTCGACATGATGCGTCACAAAGGACTGGATTCACCACAGCGCTCCACCGACACGGCTCCTATGGCACTTCTTGCCGAGTCTGATGGCCCAAAACAAAACAATAAATCTTTTTAAAGAAAAAAAAAAAAAAAAAAAACCCACACAAGAATTAAAAAAACAAAAAAAAAAAGCTTTGGTAAACACGCTTACTAATGCATACAACTCTGATCACAACAACCTGAATGAAAATGGACTTTTGAACGTGCTCCTACAGAAAAGCTTATGGACCTGGTACGTGCTAAACTCCCATAGTGCAGTGCGCACAGCGCAGTTTGGAAAAAAAATTCTCTTTTTTATTTTTTTTTATTTTACAAGAGTTGGAGGTACGAGGTCCATGGGCCGCGGCTCGTCTGATCTCAGACAAAAATTTGAGGATTAAAGTGTAACCTGTGCTCACTACAGCTAGCTCATCCACATTCGGTTAGCATTGTCAAACAGCTTCGCTTTCCCTGCGAAGTCAAAAGCAAAATACAATAATCATCTACATTTTGAGCCCTGTTCAAGACAAAAACACCGAAGTCACTGTGCTTTTGCAAGGAGACTAACTCCCAGCTTCCCAGTTTTCAAGAGTGTGAAGCTGCACAGTCCACAAGCAGTTGCCGTGGACACTAAAGGGATAGAACCATTCAGAAAACCAAACCCCAGCACTCCCCAACCCCAAACCAAACCTGATTAGGCAGAAAATGCATAAGGTTCGCAAACGGCCAAAAAAAAGGGGGGAAAAGAAGAAAAAAAAAAAACACAGAAAAAGAGCAAAACACATTGAAATCCAGTTCATCAATCGATCACAGAAACAACCAACCCCTCGACAGGATTTCCCTTCCAGCAAGGCTACAGTGCTGTAATAACGCGATAGCACACAGGCAGTTTAAAATAAAACAGGAGACAGATGCACGCGAGGCACACACTGAAGACACAGCTCCACCATGAGCCCCTCTTCCATCCTCTCCACTCTAAGACTTTAAAATTATTAGGGTTTTTAAAAAAAAAATTAAGATCAAATCCGTATTACAGCACTGCCATGTTGCTGCCAGGCAAGCCACTCCCGGTGGGGGAGGAGGGGGGAAGGTCTAGTCCATTCATTGGCTTTCAGTTAAAGGTTAGGTGAAAATGCACACATCAGGCCTGGACCTTCAGGAGGCTCTTGAGCTGGAAGGCCATGGCCTCCCGGTGGTCGCAGCTGGTGGTGGGCAGGGGGAGGGACACCCAGTGGCTGGGGGGTCGGGGGAGCAGGCTGGGGGAGGGGGGCTCGCTGAACTTGGCGCCGGCGTAGGCCTGGCCGCCGCACTGGGACGCCAGCAGGGTGTTCAGGTGAGACACGGCCTGGTCCCAGCTCTGGTTGTACGCCGCGGCGACGGTGGCGAAGCGGACGACGCTCTTCTCCGCGGGCGCGGCCTGCCGCGCCTCCGGAGCCCAGGGGCAGCCCACGCCCTTGCTGCCCTTCTCGCCCTTGCGGTGGGGGTGGGGGTTGGCCCCCGCGCCCCCCCGCACCGCCATCGGCCCGCTGTGGTCGCGGCCGCGCTGCCTGACCCCGCCTCCGTGGTGCTGACCCTTCTTGCACACGCCGCGCTCCGGGTGCGACACTGGAATGTTGTACCTCTCGCCACCTCCCATACTCGCCTCAAACTGGATGTCACCTGGGACAGGGGGGGAGGAAAATGCTTTTTAAAACCTATAAAAACAGTTTAAGATTCCAAATTCTTTTTTTGGAAAGTGGACAACAATCTTATAACTGGTTTAAAAACAAAATGCATTAAAAAAAATAGTACATGTTTAAATATAGTTAGGAGTGTTGATTTGGGTCAAATTCTTCCTTTCAGCTCATAGTGACATAATAAGGATATGAACTTAACCGTTACAATTAAAAGTGACACGCACTCAAAAAGTTCGACCTTTGTACGCTATGCCACAGTCAAGGGCTGCGATTAACGATAGCAAGAGTTGAAAAGGTGACGGGGCTGCAGAATAATTGTGCTAAAGTGTACCAACGTTTCCTAAATCACGAAGTAAACTGAATGTTTTCAACAAAACAAAGGACTACAGACCAGCACCCGGCCGTCTCGCCCAACACCGACATCCCCCTCCCCTCCCCCACCACCAGCAGCGGCAAGCCCACCTCTTTGTTGTTAAAAAGTAGCGTGTACGGACTTCTTCCACTCTTAATTTCTCCTCTCCGATCGGGCTCCAGGTCCTCGAAGTAGGCGTTGGTCCACTTCTCTCTGTTCGTTTAAGTCCAGCAAGTTTTGGGGTTTTCATGTGCCAAAAGTAAGAGCAGTTTTGCCGTGAAGCCGAGCCGAACATCAATTCACCTCGGCGCACGGTGCTCCAAGAGAAGCCGTGGATCTGAAAACAGACGATCAAGTGGTGTAAAAAATGTCGCTATTGTTTCATATATAAAAATTACATAATTGAGATCCCGACGCTACACAGCCATTGAAAGAAGCCTTTGCATCAGGATTAGTGCGTAATTAATTAGACAGCCATTTGTCTTGAATAGGATAAACCCTAAATAGCCCAGTGAAACCAGTGTGAGTCAACTGTAGTCAGTTATAGTCATATTAACCAATGAGCTGATTTAAAAACATAGACGTAAAAATGACGAGTGGGATTCGCTTAGAAGACATATCGACAGCCAAGTCAATGGCTCCGATGTTGATCAACAGCCAAGTTAGCCGCTAGCTAACCAGCTCTAACGCAGTTCGACCAGGAAATGGACAGTGGCTTTCAACAACTCGACTTAGTCTATTCGTTGAAAGCGAGAAATAGCCAGTTGATGGTCTGAAATCAAAAATAGAGTACACTCTCCCTCTGGTATACATCTAAAAAAATAAAACGACGAAATCTAGGTCACATTCTTGCAGGAAACAAAAACAAAGAGATCTTCAACATGGCGCCCAACGAATCAACTTCAGGGGGGAAGTGTTTCAAAACTGAAATGTGCAATCTTACCGACTTCTTCTGGCTTAGATGGTGGAAAACCCCCCTTCAAACGCAGGTATAAAGAAACGACCGTATCTCAGGATGTATAAAAGATATACGATGTGTAAACAAGTTTGCAACCCGCGAACTTCGTACAGTGAAATGAGTCGCCTGTCCCTTCTCTCACTCAGTCTGTATTTGCAACAAAATGGCACCTCAAGCTGGGAAATGTAGCTCGCAGTGCCTCGGAATTGACCAATCGCAGAACAGCCTTGAAGCAGAAGGCCAATCGGAGAAAAGAATGAGCGATTACAGAGACCGATGTTCCTGTTACCAGGAGTCATGACGTCAGGAAACAGAAACCCTTTCTCCCGACTGCGCAGCAGCCTTTGGTTGGGCGGGTTGTTTTCCGGTACACATTAAAATGTCAATATACCCAGTTGTCTATATTCAAAAACAGTGTTAATATTTCTCGGACGAAATTGACATTACGTGTTTTTCTAAATGTAAATTGAGAAATATAACTGGTTTGCTAATTTAACCGATATGAAAACTGAAGTTGCGAGGGTATTGACGTCGAGTATGCACCAGAATCAAAAATAGCCGTCCTGTATTTTGATAGCCAGTCCGTTCGCTTCAGTCCATTTGAACGTTCGTCTTGTTTCGATTAGACTTATCATTTCAGGTGAAGCTATCTGAAAAGAATACAGTAATGAGACGAGTAGTGTGGATTTTAAGGTATTTCACCCGAACAACTCGCTTTGTTGTTGTGATAACACGGAAATTTTTCTCCTAAGGTTTATGTTCTAAACGCATGTAACCTCTGGTTACAACGTTCGCTTATGCACGTATTTCACTTGTTGAACGGATAGTTTTCACAAGTAAATGTAGCCTACTTGACTGCTTGCCAAGAGTGATAACAACGACTCAGTGTATCATTGCACTCTGCGTTGTTTACATCTGAACAAAAGTACGAATAGTAGGCTACCATACCCAATTTGTTCATTTGAATAACTTTTCAGAATTCACTCTGATATAGGTCATATATTCTGTTCTCAAAATTATAACTTAAATTTAAATGAACAACTCGTTGAAGAAAATTAATCATTTGATTGCTTGTTCCTGTTCTTTATGCCCAGAGAGGTATTTTTTTTAGGTCAGTGTGTTCTATGCATTAGTGTAAATCTCAGAAGGCTTCGATGTGGTGAGTGTTCCTGTTTGTAACGAGGGAAGCAGATTTCAACGGCTGATGAACCCCGCTGCGAGGTGCTTGACCATTTTGTAACAATACTCACCACACACGCCCAGATACCCCCGCACCTCTGAACCAATACCCCCTATTGCCCTACCTAAGTGTTAAAAGCATAGGCTAGGTATAGGTAATTAAAAGCAAGGGAGGGGTCCGGGAAAACAGGAAGATGGGGGGAGGGGAGGTGTTTGCGAGTCCACTTTGGGTCAGGTATTCGTAAATTTTATGGGGGAGACAGCCTCATATAGAGCGACACCTCTTCACACCCTACAGGGAGGGAACTGCCATAATCTCTCTCTCTCTCTCTCTTTTGAGTGAAAGAGGAGGGTGCAAGGGAGTTTGGACAGCTGTTGTGCGTTAGTGTGCCACAGCACTGGGGCAGGAGGCCTCTGGTAGCCTTGTTCCAGAATGCGGCCGAACTAGTCCCCAAAGCTACAACTTCCCTTCTCCTGAGAACAACGTTCATGTTCTTTTTTTTTTCTTTCTGTTTTTAAAGCCATCACGTGTCCTTTCTGTACGTGTGTTATTTGAGCAGTCTGGGTTCTTTATCAGATGCCTTGGGGAAGAGTAAAATGCCCTTTTTTTTAGATAATTGCTTTTTTTTGCATCTCTATTCCACAGGGAAATTGAATGTTTTGTAATTTTCTTTCTTTTTCTTTTGTTCCAGACAGATTGGGATTAATTTTGTGTGGCAAAGAGGGGAGAACTCAGTGAAAGAAACACACTGTAACTCAAAAACAGAGAAGAGGAAGAAAAAAAAAATCTCCCAGAGAGAAAGTGACACATTACACAACATTTACACCTTCCGTTGAAACCAACCCTATTTATCCAGCGGAGAAGGGCACATATATTCTTAGGTTCAGTCGTGTGTTCAAAATGTGTTAGCATTGAGCCGCTTGTGGAAATCGCATTACTCTATGACTCACCAAGTGGGAACCGGGCTGTGGGGAGCCATTTCCTGTCACCCTGTGATTCCCTTTGGCCTTTAGAGACATTTTCTCACAATAAATGAAAGTAATAAAATGAAAATGAATGGTGGCACTAGTTAGCCTGCTGCTGTTGACTCACGCTTCATTTAGTTTTCAGCACTTACATCCTGAACTTATTTTTAAGTTCAATTTTTAAGACAGTTTGGCTTCTGTCATAATTTATAAGTTTTAAGGCTGTTTGCTCAAATTGTTTGCTCAGAAGGCTTATTTTGACATTCACTCTTGTTTGCTTATAAAATTAGTTCTCCGTTTTCATTTGTATTTTTTAATTTATTTATTTATTTTTACACTTGAGCAAATAGCGAGGAGAATGTGCATGAAGCACGTTTAATTCCACTGTTTAATCGCCTTTGTGTTTCCCAGTGCACGGCCACTAGGTGTCACTGTGGTGCAGGAGGGTGTGGACTGCGATAATCAGCTATTGTTTTATGAGCCCCAGGTTTCGCTCACCCTGACTGCATTTTACATGGTCAAAGAGGACTGCGCCGGGCGGTTAATTTGGAATGTGGAAGACGTCCTCCTAAGAACCAGCAATTCGTTTTTGTCCCCTACTGGGGCCACAAAGTCTCCAGTCTTAATCTCAAGAACCATATGTTTTGCAGTGCTGAAACCTACATTACAATGAGACATACAATAAAAAAAATTTAAAAAATATATATAGACTTTTGCACAGTACAATATATATATATATATAATTTATTTTATTTTTTTTGCCATTGCTACATGTTTTTGTCATCCGTGTCCGTGTTATGTTAAAAAAAAATCTTTTAAAAAAATTTGCTGAGTTTCAGCAGGATGTGGTATGAAACTGTGAAGACTGGTCTGACTTAAAAAAATGGAAATATACAATACTGTGCAAAAGTGAAAAAAATGCGGAACAGCTAAGATGCTTTAAAAAATAATGAAATAAAGGTTATAAATATCGAAAAAATAATAATATAAAGAGCAGTAAATAGTTAAAAACTAAATAAAATCAATTTTTTGTGTGACCACCCTTTAAAACTACATCAATTCTCTTAGGTACACTGTCCTGCAGTTTTATAAGAAAATCGGCTGATAGGTTGTTCCAATTTTTTAAATAATCCTTGTCCCTGTTATGAGGCTCTAGGCTGTATGATAGTGGGAATAGTGCTACTTGGCTTTGCATTGACACCATCGACACCTGAACCAGGCGCAATATTTGGATTGTCGTGACTTCCAGACCCTTACTGTTGGGCGAGTTAATTAAGTTAATCAGTGATGATGAGTTTATGTCCTTTTCTTTCCCCTCCTCCTCCCTCCTGTGTACGTTTGGCTACGTTTTCCCCTTTCCATAACCGCATGCTCTCGTCCGGTGAATGATTACGGTAATAATATCCCGTGTACATTTTTAAAACAGCTATAGCGTCCTATAAATGGCGGACGGTAAATAAGGACGCCGTGACGAGGGCGCAGGCGAGCTGAAACGTTTCTGTGTTTTTAAACCTTTTGCCACAATGGAATAAAAGTTTTTTTAACTTACACCCGCAACGGAACACCTCGCCCCCCCGCCTAATTGTAACCTGTCCCATGGTGACCTTTTCCAAAAAAAAAAAAAAAAAACTTATATTGATGTCCAGGCCCCATCCTGAAGAGCTCCTGTTGAGCGTTACGGTCGCAGATACTGCACTAAGCGGCATTCCAAACCCCATTTATCCGCACTGTATAGCCTTCCCAACCCATCTCTCAGAATCTGCTAATAAGGATGCAGGACAGATGGCAGGAGGGAAGAGGAACAGATCCAGGAACCAGGAACGGTCGAAGACGTGGTTTTAGACGTCCGAGACCGTGGCCTGAAGCTTCCCATGTTAGGCTTAGACGCGTACAGACGCGCACAGCGTGCTCCCTTCTCCGGAAGCCCTTGCAAGGCTAGGCCTCTGAAGACTAGGACTATGTTTAGAAAGTGGGTCGGGGGTGCGGGTAAGGGGTGTGTGTGTGTGTGTGAGGGGGAGGGGGCGTGTGAGAGTACTGGGTCAGGCAGAAGTGAGGAGGAGGTCAGATTTCCACATTTGGCTTTTTTTTACTCCGTCTCACACACACACACGTCCAGGCTTCAGTGCGCGCGTGCGAGACACACCTTCGAGGGCGCGCCCGGCGACCAGGACAAAAATAAATTTACCCCATGGCAACCCTTTACCATGAATGGGCTCACACATTAATACTACGTCTAATTTGCCCCCCGCAAGGATGGACCTGCAGTGCTAATGCCATGCTCCACAACACAACGTCACTGGCGAAGGTTGGCCCAATAAAGCATATATTCAAGTAGACGCAGGGCAAAATACTGCATGCAGCATTCAGAATGTATCTCTGCAGGGATACCTAGCTCAGGAGGTAAGACCGATTGTCTGGCAGTCGGAGGGTTGCCGGTTCAAACCCCGCCCTGGGCGTGTCGAAGTGTCCTTGAGCAAGACACCTAACCCCTAACTGCTCTGGCGAATGAGAGGCATCAATTGTAAAGCGCGATATAAATGCAGTCCATTTACTATTTACCATACCTGAGTCAGCGCTTCAGCAGTCCACAGCCCCAGCACTGACAGGGTTAAAAAAAATAACTTAATGAGGGGAATATTCCTACGTGGAGAGAAATAAATTCTGAGCAGCGCCTTTGCCCCTTTCACAGTTAAGAGGTGACTTTCCCCCTCACTCTCAGGGGTCTGTGTGACCCAGACAGCACGTCACAGCGTGACCTCACTTCTCTGTCGAGCCTCGATAATAAATTTTAAAAAAGCAGCGGCACCTTGTGCTCTCCTCCCTGTAAAACAAAGCGGACCGGAACGCCGACTCCGCGTTGTGTCTTCTCCGGGTTGCCGTTTGAGCGTTCACGGAGGCGACTGGGCCGTGTCGATACGAGGCAGGCGTTGCTGAAAAAGGGGTCTTCAGTGACGGAGACGAGCCTGAGGTGTACGGCTCCCGCTGAGAGGCAGGGACAGCGCGTTAGCTTGCGCCCCCCCGGAGCAGGTCTCCTCGTCAGAGTCCGCTCTCCGCTGTCCGCTCTCCCTGAGGACGGATTTGGCGGGAAACAGGCCGCGCGCTCGGCGGATGGTCCCTGACCACCAGCGCACCGGCGGCCTCGTTTAGGGGTTCTGGCGGATGCGTGGGCTGGACCTCCGGAGGGCCCCCCCCTACTTGCGTTAGCGCCAGACTGACGGTGTATTCGCGCGCCTGCAGGCCAGGGCCCTGGGTGCGTCCCCCCCCCCCCTAATCGAATTCTCCCCTCGCCCCCTCCAGGGTCATCAGAAGGACGATGAGCGGATCGTCATGCAGTCGGGAGGCCGTGGGCGAGAGCCAGAGAAGCAGGCTGCACGGATTCGTGATTTGATTACTACTCTACATCAAACAGGTCTTTGTATTCGTAGTTTTGGGAGGAATATACCTCCTTTTAGCATCTACCGTAAAGTGAGAATGGGTATAGATAGAACCAAAGGTGCAGTACTTACTCACTAGATAAATTATAGGCTCACTTTATTTTTAAAAGCATGTAGTCAGCAGCAGGTTTAGGTAACATGTAAACATAAGTATTTAAGTACAACTCAAATACAGCTTAAGTACAAGCCCAGGTCTCAACTAGACCAGCAGGTTGATGAGCACACTGCGGTCAGGACTGAGGAAGTTCATTTATTTTTTTGAATTTAATAATTAGAGATGTCTTGTGTTTGTGCAACTCTGTGATGATGGTTGCCAAGTGGCGCATTCGGGTGAGGCGCCGCGCCGCGGTGCGAGGGCGTGCCCCGCGGTCTCAGACGCAGTCTGGACCGTGCCAGTGCTGGCTGTGCCCGGCTCAGCGGTGCCACAGGGCGATGCACAACGGGTGCCTGCGTCACCCAGGGCACGGGGGAGGGATCCACGTTTCATCCCTCTCCAGCCACAGGAGTGAGGGATGGTGGGAATCCCTGTGAAAAGGTCACAAGTGAAAAAAAAAAAAATAGTGGAAAAAAATGATGAATTCCACCTGCTCCTGAGACATGTGGTTTCTTCTGAAACCTGCGACGGATTTTGACCGTAGTTATAGTTGTGTGCTCAAATTCATCTCCTTTTCTGATCTGGTCACAGAAAATGAGTCTTAAATGATCATTTATGACGTTTTTGTAAACAGGCATAGGCTTAAAAAATTAAGGATAATTGAACAACTGCTGCTCGCACTGCCTTCAACTCTGCGCTGTGGTTGTCTGTCTCCCTGCCTCACTTCCTGTTACATGCAAACCTTCTGCTTGGGCAGACAAGTTGTGACATTGTCACCTGATGCAATCGCTCAGGAAACCACAGCTGATGTTCAGCGAGCAGTTTCACACGTTTGATCAGGTAAATGGCGTTTTCTGTCAAGAAGGAAGTGAGTAGTCTTCAGTTTTCAGAAAGAGAAAGACTGCATATGTTTTTTATCTGCTTCACAGTTTGGAGGTGTTAAAATAGTGGTTGCGTCTGGTAAATGATAAATAAGAAAAAAAAAAGATGCCTGACCCTGTTTCTAGCCATGGCAACCAGCCCAGTTTTTCTATGGCATTATGGGCCAACTCCTCCTTCCTGCAGAAAAGCTCAAGAGATTGGAAAGTGTATTTTTTTTCTCTCCAGTTTTCCATTGTGTGGCTCATAAATCCTCTGGTGTGGTATGAGGTAAATCCACACCATCCATCAAAATCTGAGCACATGCTGAACGTCAGTGGGGCAGGCAGGCCGGCAGGTGCACAACCTGCCCTCGGTCCCGCCTCCAAGGGGTGCAGGAGGCGTTTTGGGGTGCCTGTATGGTGAGCCACACGGTGAGCCAATTTTTTGGGCCACACAGAGGGGGCAGTGAAGGGAGAGGAGGGAGAGAGTGGGAGAGGGGAAATAAATTGATTTTGGAAATGAGGAGAGTGACCCAAATTTTCATCCGGGTTGGAATACAGTCTGCCAGCATCCTGTTCTCAGGGGGGGACATGGGGGGGTGGGGGGTGGGGGATGGGGGGGTAATGAACGATCGGAGCCCAGCTTGAACTGGGGCGCCTCGGAGAGACACAGCTGGAGGTGTGGAGAGAGTGGCGCACACTGTTCCACTTCCCCCCCCCCCCCTCACAAAACCCACTTCTGCATTAGGGGTTTAATGCAGGCTGCATTTAGCCAATGGGTCAATTTGTCATTAGTGTCATTCAGCTTTCCCAGGACCAGACGGAAGAGCGCTGAGCCGCTAACCTCTCTGTTGGCATCAGTTAATATCGTTCAACTCAGAGGCAGTTCATACATCACCTCTAGTAAACGCAATACACATTAATACACCATAAGCCTTTCATAAGGGAAGACATTAGCATGACATTAGTCACAACTGGTTATAACAACAAATTAGTACTGATTACTAATGTCATCCTGCTCTCATAATCTATGCAGCAGCCATTTTGAAAAAGATCACTTTGCATGTGTTTAGTAAACTTAGCTGCATGAATTAATACGCCGTATTATGACATTGGTTGAACGTTTTTGTGTATGTATGTCATATTTTGTTGTTATGACATTTAGGTGTTATGTCAATCTTATGACAGGTGGTATGCAGGAACTGTGGCGTGTAATTCAAGCAAAGTACTGCCAATATTCCCCATCGCTAATTTAGGGGCGTCATAGCTCAGGAGGTAAGACCGATTGTCTGGCAGTCGGAGGGTTGCCGGTTCAAACCCCGCCCTGGGCATGTCGAAGTGTCCTTGAGCAAGACACCTAACCCCTAACTGCTCTGGCGAATGAGAGGCATCAATTGCAAAGCGCTTTGGATAAAAGCGCTATATAAATGCAGTCCATTTACCATTTACCATTCAAGCAAAGTACTGCCAATATTCCACAGCACTGCGGTGAATAAGGACGAAGCTGTCCGTACATTGACAATAGGAGGCCATTTCAGGTAGAAGAAAATATGGCTGCCAACCAAACAAGCTAACGCATCCATAGTCCTTCATAATACACAAATATGGCTTAACAAAGAGATAATTAGGTAGGCTAATTCATGTACACCTAATTTTCTAATGGAGTTTGGTAGCTGGGATGGAAGGCTCTCGCATTTGTAAGGCTGGTAGGCAAGCCCTTAAATTATATTTATTCTTCTTTGTTTTATAATATTTTTGTATTTGACTGTGTAATTCCAAATAGTTTCCTGTAGCCAAGAAGAAAATATTGCAACAGAGCTGGCCAGCCAGAATGTCTTTGCCTGATATTATTGGAGAATGTGTACAAGCTAACTACAATACAACTATAGCACTTCTGCAGTCTGTTAGTCCTGGAGCATTTTATAGGTTCATTTATATCATTAAAATTCTGTCGTATATGTACAAGTGCTTTTGCAGCAAATTTTGTTGCCATGTAAATAAAGCATATTTGCATTTATGATTCAAGTAGAAAGAGAGAGACAGGAGAGAAAGGAGGGGGGGAGAGAAAGAGAAATTTTTATGTGATATTGTACAATGCTTTTTGTATTGATTCTGTATGCTTTGTCAAAACAAATATGAGCCAAATAATGAAAACTGAAATTTAATCTTAAAATAGTTTTTTTTATATTTTCATATTTTCATATTCATATTAGTTTTTCATATTTTCCCATCAGAGAGAGAGAGAGAGCAAGAGAGAGAGAGATGAGCTTTGGTTTTTGCTCTCTCTCTCTCTCTCTCTCTCTCTCTCTCTCTGTCTCTTTCCCTCTCTCTTTTCTGGTGTGAGGCAATCAGAAGAGTGATGTAGCAGTGTGTCTGTGTGTGTGTGTGTGTGGTTGGGAACAGAGGAACATAGGGGCTCGCCGTGACAGGGCACGCGAACAGACACACACACACACGCACACACGCTCTCTCGCAGCACTGAGGCAGGCGAAGTAAGCACTTGCAGTTTCTTCATTCCCTCCAGCTGGACTGCTCAGGTAGGAGACTCTTGTCTGAGAAATCAGTGTTTCTGAGCACTTTTGTTTTCCTGATGTTTTAGTTCATTAGAAGGCGTAGCCTTTTTTCAACGATTCACTGGAGCAGAGTGCACCGTGTAGTCCTGAATGCTATTAATAAAAGAAATCGTGTTCACCGATTTTTGCTGTATTAGAAATGATGCTTTATTAATGTGGCTGTATGGAAACTAGTGTACATGATATTTATGATGTTTTTTCTAATGGCTCAGCTCCAACTCATATGATGAGGCAAGGGCAACTGTAAATTTAAAAATACATATGTATTAATAATGCAGCTGAAGTACTTCTTGAGTGGCGATTTCAGATTGTGTTTTCAGTCTCTGTGAATTTGGGTCTGATAAAAATGGTGACCCTACATTCAGCAGGCTTTTAAGAGTCCGTCAACATAATGATAATTTCTTGTATTAAGGTGTACAGTGTGCATTCAGGGGGTCTTTGAAACAAATGTTGGTTCTCTGATATCTAGAAACTTAAAAGCATGGCACATCAGGCTTCAGTACAGGCTTCAGTTTTTTTGGAATTTTCATTTATTGTCAAAATTCTAAGTTTGCTATAGAACTCTTTCTTTCAGTTCCCAGTATTGATTGTGACATCAGCATTAGAATGTTCAGCTAAGAACGTTCTAATTGCGTATTTGTGACCTGTCACCTTACAGCAGTGATTTGTCAAACGGAGTCCTGGGGCCCCCCTGTGTATGCTGGTTTTCTTTCCAACCACAATTGCGACCCCAGCATTTTAATAAGCTGTAAATTTTTTCTGAATTAGGTACCTTTCATGTTTAGAGGGATTATTTACCACCTTAAGCCACATTATGTCAGCTATGGTTGCCATGAAAAAAGAATTGCAAAAAAAAGAGGTATGTTGTTTTTCATTGATCAAGTTAAAGACTGAGGTGGATCAATGGGTTCCTGATTGGTGAAAGCGTGGACACCTGACCACTAGCCACCTGGAAGATAATGAAGAATTCAGAGACAAAGCAAATGATTACACGCCAAACCTGCACTGTGTTATTAGGTCTAAGAAAAAATGTAAGAACTTAAACAACCTAATTAGAAACCTCTTGATTAATCTCAGTCTTTCATTTCATAAAACATTTCCTGTCTTGTGTGATTGTGCGAAACGTACCTCAATATCACACCTTATGAACATGGGAGCGTTATTCTTCACGGCATGCAACACTATTTCTGGCACAATGTGGCCAAAGAGGGTTAAAAAAAAACACTCTAAACAAGAAAAGTGTATACTTAAGAATAAATAACATCTCAAAATTCGCAGTTGTGGTTGGAACCAGAACCAGCACACACAGGCGGCCCCCTGGACCGAGTTTGAGAACCAGTGCCTTGAAGGGTTAAGGTTCGATCTTACGATTTCAAAATTGATAGAATTCGGGTTTAGAGCCTTTCCTTTGCGAAATACAATGTCAAGTAGCGTCCCCCTTTCCCTCCCACCATGACATTTGATGGGCTCATCAGGGCCGTATCTGCTTTTGAGCGATAGAGGAAGTTGATGAATATAGAAAGCGGTTGTGGACTTATATGGTATATTAATGGATGAAAGCTAGTTGGTGTGGTTAGTCTGTAGCGTGCGATTCGTTTTACCTCTCGAGGAGGAAAATGTTGCTCAAGTGCAGAAGTTCCCCTCCCTCGTTGGACTTTTTTTTGTTTTTTTGTATTATTGCTTTTGAACCCTCACACGATTTTCACAGAGAGTTCCATTCTGACCCTGCAAATGACCAAATTTGATAAGCGGGAACCACCTTTCCCTCTCCTAAAACCACCCCCCCCACCCCCACATCTGTAGCTCTGAATGCCAGGACTGAAAGACAGGAGTTGCAAACCTAGATACGTGACATGAGTCAGGTTGAATTCAAAGAGTAGTCACCCCCCATGCCTCTCCCCCCCCCCCCCCGAAATAAGATAGCCCTCTGTGGTATTACTGCAATACCAAAAAAGCTTGTGACAAAAATAAATAAATAAATAAAAGGCATTTATTTTCTTACCCACTGTTGCGACTGTTGTATGGGCTGGACTGGGTGTTTTTTCATAAAGAAGGAAATTTTCCAAAATGAAAAGGGGATTACCTGTTAAATCACATGCAGCCCACAGTTGTGTCTTGAAACAAATGGTCACAGATTTGTGGGTTGGAATGGAATCGTTGCGTGTTTCATAAATTCCCATGTTCATCTGGACATCAACACAAAATCAATTTTATTTTTTAATTTTGTTTCTGTTTTGTACTTGAGTTTTTCTGAAAGCTGGTCATTTCATTAATTTGGGACAGGCTGAAATAAGCAGTAATGCCTGTGGGGTGTTCTTTGCCAATTTCTTTTTTTTTTTACCTGATGCAAAAATAACAGCCTTTTAGCTGTTCTGGGGTCAGTTGTGCAACAACCTGTAAGTGATGGAGCAACAGCTGTATCAGAGATTTCACTTTTTAGCAGATCTGAGGTCAGATTTGGGGTACATACATACATAGAGGCCTGTCGAAGTGTCCCTGAGCAAGACACCTAACCCCTAACTGCTCTGGTGAATGAGAGGCATCAATTGTAAAGCACTTTGGATAAAAGCGCTATATAAATGCAGTCCATTTACCATTTACTAGGTCAGAGTGCATCTGTGGAATACGAAGTAATGAGAACCAGACAGAATAAAAATACACACATTAAGGAGTTAGGGGAAAATGCCTCAACATTCATTCCTGAAGGAAGAACCAGACTAATGCAAACCATTATCAATGATGACACGAGTCAGAAATACTATCATAATGTAATAACTGATCATTCATAGTATTCTGGAATATTTAATTATTTAATAAAATCCAGGTTCAGAAAATAAAAGCCCTCCTCTTGTATTTTGTTCTAATCACCTGGATTTGCTCATTAGCATAACTCTTCAGCCAGGAGGTAGGACTGATTAGTGGAATCAGATGGCCTAGTTCATAGGTGGGAGAAGCACATGGCAGGACTTTTACTTTCTGACCCCTGGACCTTTGACCTCTGGTTATATGTCTATTTATGTACATTTGCCATCCAGTGTTTTCCTTTTCCAGCTACTACAAAATAACTCCAACAGGGGGCAGGCTTTAGTCTTCTTTTTTTCCACAATTCTATACACAATAATGTATCTCTCTGTAGCAGTTTGGAAGAGGATAATTCTGCATCTTAATGGGATTTTCAACTAAAAGAGGCTTCACTGTATGTCCTGTAAGAACCTTGAAAGCTCAAAACGTATCAGACAGGAAATCACGAATGATCGGACATTTTGTCGACATCTTAAAAACACAAATCGGAGTTGTTGCACCACGTAAGTGAAACCCGGGCACCTGGTGGTTAACAACCCCAGCAACCCCGAAACATTCTCACAATGTTGCTAGCATGTGGTGGCAATGCTGTAACATTCACAGAACGTCCCGGTAACATTGTCAGAACATTCTGTGCCCTGGTCCTGGTGGGCCGCAGGCCACACTGGCTTTCGTTGTTACTCATCACTTAATTGACCCATTAAAAGCGGCCGATTACGTTTAACATACCTCATGTGGTTTCTAGGTCCTGAACTGGCTTTGCTAATTTTAAGGGCAAAATCAAAAACTAGCAGAACCCTGTGACTGTCCGGGACCAGGGTTGGAGACTTTTCACCGAAAGATTTTTTGACTCCTTTTCTCAAACATTGCTCAGAATGTTCAGGGAAAGGCATGTACTTAAGACATGAGTGCTCCATCGGTAAGAAATCGGTTCATTTCAGTGTCATAAACCCAGTCAATCTATGAAGTGTCACCATTGTACAGTTTAACTCAATCATTATTGTTTCACTTAATTGCCCGTCCTCACTAACTTAGCTTCGCACCGAGCGACTGGAATATTTATGGGCTGCTTCTATTGTTGCGGGGGAAACGTGGCTGTCGTTTCAGCGCTGCTCAATATTAGCATCGCTAATGAAGTCTAATATGGGACAATAGGCAACATCATTAAACATTTTATCAGCATTTGCAAAATGCTTTTTAATAGCAACGATAGCGGCTAAGTCCATGTGCCAGGGACCTAGGGATGGAGAGGGCAGAGAGTGGGGGGGCCGGGCGTGGGGGGGGGGGTGGGGGGGTGGTTAGGTGGGGGGGCAGAGTCCATGCTAAAAGCCCCCCCAGTCTGAGTGTACTCCACTCTGCTGCTCTGACTCATTCCTATTGTCCCCCCAGCGAAGAGGCTGTAGAGGCTGCTGCAATTGTATTTTATTTTTTTGTTGGGAAAGAAAGGGGGTAGAAATAGGTACTTTAAAAAGAGGTGAAGAGTAGGTCTTCCATTTGTGCAACTTTTCTACTTCAGAGAAACAGAAGGAGAGAGCAAGGGAAAAAGTGAGTTAGACAAACAGCGAGTTAGAGAGCCAGAGAGAGAGAGAGAGAGAGAGAGAGAGAGAGAATCCATTCCTGTCACGTTTCCAGTTGTGCTGTTCAACTCAGGTTGCGTGGGCACAACTGCTTCTGTTGTCTGTTTTTTTTTCCTTTTAAAAATGATAGATTGTCTTGGGCCGGGGGTGAGAAATTGCAAGAGATGGGGTGTGAGAGAGATTTTGTTTGATCAGCGAGGTAAGAAGATAAGACTGATGCCCATATAAACTCTGAACACCGTTTAGTCAACAAAAGTTGATGGCAAAACGACTTTAAAATGAGCACCCCATTGATGGAATATTACCACACTGCTCAGCTGGGAAGCTGGCCCAGGCAGATCATAGACATCCCACCAGAGGGGGCGCTGTTTAGCAATGAGGTGTGAAAACCTTGGCAGAAGTCCACCCTGAGCACTATGGCCTCTATGGTCGATCATGCCAAAGTCTGTCTGCACTGGTACACAACATGGCATGGATTTGATCTGGACAAAACTGCTCATCGCAAAATTGCTGCCAGTAAATTTTACACTGAAAGAGTTGACGTGATCCCCACTTGCTTCATATCAATAGCTTGAGTTGAATTAACACAAAACCGTTGACTTTCTAAGTTCATTTGCATAGATTGTCAAACTCTGGTCCTGTTTATGCAAGGATAAATTTGAACTTCAATATGAAGCTGACCAGGATCAGATATTGGACGGAGACAGTTAAGTCTTTGTGTCAAGGGGTAAACGAGAGACAGTATTTTTGGAAGCTCTCTTGCTGTTACACTGTAGGGACTAGATAGGGACAGTCGTGGGGTAGCCCTGGTTGAACGATGAAAAGAAGTTGTGCCTTTCTGTCTCCAGTTGTCTTTCATGCTCAACCATAAATGTCAGCGTTGTTGCTCTGCTGATTGTGGCGACATCTAGTGGTTATAAATGACCAGGCAACCTGTTGTTCTTCAGTCAGCTCGTTTCCATTTGATAACATAATACACGTTTCCAAAGTAATTGTTGATGCTTATTTGTATTCTCTGAAGCAGTGCCGTTTATGTTTGTCCACAATGTTCAGACAAATTGATTGCTGACATGGACACATAATTATGGTCACTGTAAAACGTACAGAATGGGTCCTCATGTATGGAAGTTTGTGTGGAGGTAAACATTTCAGGGTGTGAAAAGTTTCTGTCTCAGTCACATGACCCTGTCAAGATCATCTTAACTTAGATTTTTTTTTAAGTAAAAGAACCACTGCACTGCTTTGGTGCTCAGAGAATAAGAGAACAAATGTATTTGTTTTTTAATGAATTAAGTGAATTAAACAAGAAGTAAAGCTTTAATACTGTTCTTCTTTGCTTTCCCCAGTTCATCTGTACAAGTGGGATTCCCAAACTGAGAGAAATCACACCTCCCCCCCGCCCCCCCCCATAACACCTGTTGCGGGGTCACCAGCCCAAACCCAGGCTCCCCTGCATTAGCGCTACTGCCGACCCAGGA
Source organism: Anguilla rostrata (assembly GCF_018555375.3). Lineage (NCBI taxonomy): Eukaryota > Metazoa > Chordata > Actinopteri > Anguilliformes > Anguillidae > Anguilla > Anguilla rostrata. The sequence continues at coordinate 3,817,961 of NC_057933.1, read as the reverse complement.
AGTGCTTCTCATTCCACATCCTGTGGAGAGGAATGGAGGAGCTTGGACAGGTCTACCCCTCTGAGGCCACTCCCCCTTGCAACGTCAGCCACGCCCCTCCCGCCCCCCCGTCCTTGGCGGCTGCGGTGGCGGCGGCTAACGAGTCGTGCACGGATCTGAGCTGCTACATGGTGCTGACGGAGGCGGAGAAAACCGTCATCGGCTCCATCTGCTTCCTGGCGGGGCCCGCCACCTTCCTGGAGAACGTGCTGGTGCTGGGCGTGATCGCCGCCTCTCGCCGCCTCCGCCGACGCCCCTCCTACCTCTTCATCGGCAGCCTGGCGCTGGCCGACGTCTTCGCCAGCTGCTTCTTCACCTCCAGCTTCCTGGACTTCCACCTGTTCCGCCGGCGGGACGGCCGCCACGCCTACCTGTTCAAGCTGGGCGGGGTCACGCTGGCCTTCACCGGCTCGGTGGGCAGCCTGCTGCTGACCGCGCTGGACCGCTACGTCTGCATCCACCACGCGCCCAGCTACAAGGCGGTGCTGACCCGCCGCAGGGCCCTGCTCGGCCTGGCCGCGCTGTGGGCCGTCACCGCCCTGGTCGCCTTCCTGCCCCTCCTGGGCTGGACCTGCCCCACGGGGCTGGTGCCGCCCTGCTCCCGCCTCTTCCCCTACATCCACAGCCGCTACCTGGCCTGCTGGACGGGCTTCATGCTGGCGCTGCTGGGGCTGATCCTGGCGGCCTACGCCCTGGTGCTGTGGCGGGCCCACCAGCACGAGGCCTCCATGGTGGGGCTGGGGGGCGGGGCCTGCGGAGGGGGCGGAGCCCGCATGCGGATGGACATCCGGCTGGCGCGCACGCTGGGGCTGATCCTGCTGATCCTGGCGGGGTGCTGGCTGCCCGTGCTCTCCTTCATGCTGGCGGACGTCTCTCAGCGGCTCACCCGCGCCCACCAGCGGGCCTTCGCCTTCTGCAGCACGCTCTGCCTGGTCAACTCCGCCGTCAACCCGCTGCTCTACGCCCTGCGCTGCCGCGAGCTGCGACAGGCGCTGGCCCGCCTGCTGAAGCAGGGGCGGGGCCGGTGCCGGGGGGGCCGGGGGCGGGGCAACAGCAGGGAGGGGACGGGGGCTCCGTCGCAGTCCATCACAGAGGGGAACGGCAGCAGCCCGGGGTCCGAGGAGGAAGCGCTCGGGGAGTCCTTATCCGAGGCGGTGGAGAAGAAGCAGCTGGCCGTGATCAGGAAGTGAGATCAGGAGCAGTGGATTGTGGGAAGTGGAGTTCAGCGCTTTGCTGTTTTTTTTTATTATCTATTTATTTTGTTGCCATTTTGCTTTTGGCCTGCTTTCTCTGAAAAATCAGGGGAAAGTTTTGGGTGCTGAAAAGATACGGGCGAGAGAGAGCTTGGTTGAGCAGGTCTTGCGTCTGTTGCTGTCAACTGAACTGAGATAAACCAGAGCAGTTCTGAGAAAGATCCACCCTCTCCAGACGAGGTTGTGTAACGTGTTGACTCAAAAGAGCCAGAGAAAAACTGGTATCACTCAGCATGTCATTTCTCTCTCAACCCCTCTCATGTGCTCCATGGCCCATTTCACCAGTGAGCTTTGGAGATGATACTCTGTGCAGATGGAATCTGAACATTTGATTATTGTTTTTTTCTTTTTTTTGCTACTTTTTTTTAAAGAAAAGCTCCTGAAACTCTGAACTCTGAGAAGAGGAATGTGCGCTGCATCTTTCGTCTTGTTCCACATTACTGTCATGACAGAGGAAATGATGTGTGTGCTAAACTCACCACCAGCACACTCACATTCATGAAAGCAGAAGTTAAAAAAACATACTTTTTTATGCAGAGATCTCAAACTCCAGTCACCAAGAGCAGAGATCTCAAACTCCAGACATCAATAGCAGGGATCTCAAACTCCAGTCACCAAGAGCAGAGATCTCAAACTCCAGTCATCAAGAGCAGGGATCTCAAACTCCAGTCATCAAGAGCAGGGATCTCAAACTCCAGTCCTGGAGTGCCGCAGCGCCTGCAGGTTTTTTTTTTTCCTTTTCCTTCAAAATCAGCAGCCAATTGAAGGCTTGGGTGCAATGCTTGCGAGTGGCTTACATTGAGCACATGAGCTGAAACGCTGTCACCGGCAGACACTGCGGCCTTCCAGGACTGTGGCCTTCGGTACGAGGCCTGAGTTTTAGGCTTCAGTTCCAGCCTCAGGTTTAGTCTTTAGTTCGGGCCTCTCTGTTATCAATCTATTAGCAATCTATTACCAGGAGGCCAAGACGGTGAGAGACACCCGGCTTCCTCCTGTCCTGGGGCTAGGGTGGGTCTAGTTGCCCAGTGTTACACAGGTCACTGTGTTAGCCCCTCCTAATGACACCTCCTACAGGCTACCGAGCCTGTTTCTGTTGGATTGGATCACAACCCGGGGGTGGTTGAGACGCAAATTCATTACAAACTAACGGTTAATTTCTTCATTCGATTATTCAGACCACACATTATATTGCCCAGTCAGGACCCGGACATTCTGTTTGAAAAGCATGCATCTGGCAACCCTATAGCCATTGCTGCCAGCTCTCCTGTAGTACTGTGCTCCCTCCAGAATGGGAAACAGTCATTACATTACAGGCATTTAGCAGACGCTCTTATCCAGAGCGACTTACACAACTTTTTACATAGCATTTTTACATTGTATCCATTTATACAGCTGGATATATACTGAAGCAATTCCGGTTAAGTACCTTGCTCAAGGGTACAACGGCAGTGTCCTACCCGGGAATCGAACCTGCCACCTTTCGGTTACAAGCCCAGTTCCTTACCCACTGTGCTACACTCCGTCATTGGTCATTGGTACTGCAGGTAACTGAGCAGGAGGCGTGGCCACTGTTCCCTGCAATTCTGATTAGACAGATGTGGGTGGCACAGCAGAGTCCTGGGAGACAATCACTAACAACAGATTGGGAAGAAATAAAAAGTAACCCCACAAGGCACTGCTATTTTGCCTTTGAGCTCAGCATAACAAAAACTACTGAGTTACTCAATATCCTGCTGTATGGACGGGAAATTAATCTGTATAACAAAATATTGTTTTATAAATAATGTGAAAACTGTGCTAGCTGCTTTGGTTGAAGGTGTCTGCCTAGAAAATAAATGTTGTACAGAACAGCAATGCACTTTGCTTTAAGTTGTAGACAACCATTAGCCTGCTCAATTCTCTATGGTTCTTATATATCCAGTTAGAAAATATGCAATACTATCTTTAAATTCACTCACATAGGAATGCGCCATCTCATTAGTAGTCCGATCCTAATCCTTCTGATTGGCTCTAGCTCTAGATTGGCAGTTTCCTGATGCACCACCTCAGGATTTTCTGGTTTGAACCATCACCTCCCATTTGACTGCCACTTACATGAGATCTCAGTTCATCAGAGCTGACTGGCTATTAGCAAGGCACATCCCAGGGAGGTGGATAGACCTGTTTCACAGCAGAGCAGTAAATCTGACCAATAGCACTGTAACGTTAGGACAAAAGATAGCTGGAAGTTCTGACAACCAGCTCTCTTTTTTAATTGGTAGTTCTAACTGATCAATCATTTAATATCACTATAAGTTCTTTCTCCCAGTGGAATGTTTCTCCATTCACATGACTAAAAGATTATATTGTCTACTCATTGCAATAATATATATCACCCAAAAAAGGTTTTCAGGTACCAAGTTATTTATTCATCAGAAAAATATAAGTGTATAGTAAGAATATAGCCATGATGAGACAGAATGAGCTCTATGACCTGTTCTCATTATTATAATGTTATAATAATGTTTGCAATGTTTTTAAACCGTTCAAGAATATGTTGATTGATTGAATGATTTCGTTATTTTTTATTTTATTTTAAGTCAGTGTTTTCTCGATTTTCCATTGCTTTCAATGACCAGTGGTGATTGTTTCATCAGAATTAGAATGTTATTTAAGAACACATTAAAGGGCAAATGTTCTACTGTCGGGGTGATCCATATTCAAACAATGTACTCCATTTTTCCCTTCTCTCTCTCCATCACATTAGCAACACTGTCTTCAGGTGAGACTCTCCTACTCTGTGTCAGTGAATAAAATGCATCTGTAGGAATAAGACTATGGCCATGGCGCTACTGTCATTTTAACGGAGTGTTCCAGAACGCTCACTCTCGCGTTTAGTTCTGAGCGAGCGATCGCCTGGAAACGCGGCTCTGAGGAAGCAGTGATCTCTGGGTAAGCCGAGGCTTATGGGAGCGTCATCTGACTGCCGCCGTGACTTCAGCAGGCGACACACCGTGCCGCTGTTCCACAGCACTGCGGCAGCGGGGCCAAGCACATGAGTCAGGCACTGTGGACTACATTTTGGGCTGGCTATGGACTACGTTTACCATCAGCACCCAACTTCCATTAAAAAAAAAAGAAACAAAAAATTTACAGTACATTCCAGTGAGTGAACTCTAATGCCAGATCTACTTAAACATTATATTTATGAACATTCTATTTATATGTGGGTTACCATAGTGACCTCGAATCACCCTACACTCCTCGCTGCTCCACCACACCTTCCCAGAGAGTGAACTGCATCTTTTCCCGACCTCTCTGTCCTCACAAAAGGGCCTTCTGTCCGCTGAGTAAAATATGAGCACAGCTCAACTTCACCCCCACTCATTAATAATGTCACCAACCAGCACCACTTTGCTCTCTGGAGAAAGCCACCCATACACAGCTACCTATAACCTGTTTAAAAGGAAGGTGTGTGTGTGTGTGCCTCTGTGTGTGTGTGTGTGTATTAGTCCTGCATGTCGTTGTTATACAGCTTGTGCACTTTTGAAGCACCTTCAGGTCACCCCACTGTGTACAGCCACCCCCCCCCCCCCTCCACACACACACACACACACACACAGATGAACAAAGCAGTTCTGTGGGACTGTGTAATGGCCTGTGTCATGTGACCGAGCTGCAGGCAGAGACAAATGGGACACAGGTGGGTCCCCCCCCTTCCAAAAAGAAAAAAAAAAAAAACACACAGTAACAGTAGGAGTTTCACAATGGCTTTTGTGTGTGTATGGACAGAGGCAAAGGGAAGTGGCTTCACACTTTGTACTTCCTGTAGCTTTGGTGTGCATTTCCACGCATCGTAAAAAATGGGGAGAAAATTCTAGAGAGGAAAAAAACCTTTTTGTTTACAAACAATTTAAACTTTGTTTTCCCCCTCTCCCACTTCTGCTCTCTAGTTGGTGACAGTTGGAGAGGCTGCTATTAAAAATGAATAAGTTTACATATAATGTTAATGTCAGTGAAAACTAATATCACAACTCAGTTATGTGCCATTTATGCTAAATTACACAGGAGTGGTTCTTCCTGCATTGTGCTCTTTAGCCCCATTTGCTCTGCGAACAATTGCCTCCCCAGCCCTTGGGGGACATCCTGGAGCTTCTTTTGGGGGATGGTCTCTTCTGTGGGGACCTTTTCCTCTGTCCAGAAGGCTTTGGGACACTGAGGGGGGAGGGGGGGGGGGAGCTGAGACAGGGGAACTGAGGGCCAGGGGGGGTGGGGGAGGGGGGGCAGGGGGGAGTGGGTGGGCGGGGTCCAGCTGCGGGCATAGTTCAGGGAGGACAGGTCAAGCAGAACTGTGAAGAGGCCTGTTATTAACTCCCCGGGAGAAACTGACTGAAATGTCAGGGCCCAAAGATTGATTGGCAGTTACTGGCTCCAGGAAAAGCACGGGCTGCCCTTTGTTAAGAGACTCCCTGGCATGCGAGGCTGCTCAGGTAACAGCTGGAATTTGCAGGGGGAAAAGAGAAAGGAAAAAAGAGAAGGAGCAGTTTAAAGAGAGTGGTGCAGTAATGATAACCTGCGGATGTGCAAACAGCCTCAGTCGACTTTACAGTAAACAGACCACTTACGGACAAAAGATGCATTGATAGCAGAAATTGCTGACAGAGCAATTCAATTGACACACAAACAGGACATAAAGCGATCACAAAAGACAAAACCGAACGACAAAGTAAATATTGAAAATAAAAATAAAAACACTCAAAACCCTAATGTTGGCACCCTTCTCCCAAAGTGCACTATAGTTGAAACTGAAGCAAGGTCTCATGATAACAAAAAATCACAGCTCAAGTAGACCCTCTTTCTTGAAATACAATCCAGAACTGAACTGATAACAGAAAGCAAAAAGAAAACAAGCATGTTGGGATACTGTATCTGTGCAATGCGTGTGATGCCTAGCTACCTGCAACATTACACCAGTGTGATCACGAGTGATTTCTGCTGACAAATGTGAATCACAAATCCACATGCCCGTCTCCCAGAAACGGGACTCGAAGCGTCCCACCAGAAGTGACGGGATGGGATGGTCCCCCATTTGACCCAATCCTTGGCCCCTCCAGCACTTAGACAGACAAAACAGTTGGGGGTGGGGAACACAAATCAAAGTGAAAAATAAGCACTAAAAGCCTTTTATTTGGCCCGGAGCACAGATCTTCCCTTATAACCTGGAACAAGCAATGGTGGATACAATGATAGCGACTGATTAATTCTTAGAAGTTATCAAGACATGAATGGGTTTGGAGTGACGCTGCTCCGTAAGCCCCTGTTCGGTCAAATTGTGTGTTCTCTTCAAATAGCTGAAACAACATTTTTCAATTGGGGAAAGAAACCAATCATTTTATCCTCTATGAGCAGAATATTTCAAGGCAATAATTTTTCTAATCAATTTAACCATGTCGCTTTACATTGAGTACGGCACAATGGGGCCCGGACATGTCGCTTCCTGTGGGTGCGATTGTTATTTTAGCTAGGCCTACCTAACAACTCGCGTAGAACTGTTGTTACTGTCACCCTCTGAGGTGCCAGATCGATGTGGATGCGTACGCTGAAATGTGTGACCATTAACGATGAAATATTCAAAACATTAAGATTTCAACATAGAGATTCTCCAAGATCACTACTTTGCATGCGAAAACACTACAGTTATAGATTTCTGGTACAATTTGCTATGTGGTTTTGTAACGACGGCCTGCCATAGCTACCCCTGTCCCCTAACTGTTCCGTCTCGTGAGTTTACAGTTTGAGTTTGACTAAAAACAATCAGCCCTGGTAATAGGGGTATCCCCTTTTCTGCATAACACTTAAATACATTCCTGTAGCATATCTAAACTATAAACTCTATTAAGTGTACAATATGAATGTGTATAAATACAACAGTACGTTTACTTGCCATAAATATAATAAATTTAGTCCGTTGTATATACAGTTTGAATTTCGGTTCCCCTATTCTTGAAAATAGTACACTCCCCAGTGTGACGTAGTAGAATTTTGATACAGGCTAGGCAGTCAGCACACAAACCCGGCTAGAGACGCCATTGTAAAATAGTGAAGGGTGGTGGAGAAAGGGGAAATAGGTGGATTGTGAATTGTTTGCTTTTAGGTCTTAGTCCTATAGTTAGCGGCACGTTTTTTGAACTATTTCTCCTTTGTAACTCCCAAGCTATCGATCATGGCGTGTGGAGCTACGTTAAAGCGTTCGATGGAGTTTGAGGCCCTCCTTAGTCCACAGTCCCCAAAGCGGAGGAGGTGCAACCCGCTGCCGGGGACCCCGGGCACTCCGTCCCCTCAAAGATGCAACCTCCGGCCGCCAACAGACAGCCCTTCGCACTCGATGTCACCTCAATCGATGGGAGGGGAACACAGGCTCACTCCAGGTAAGAAATATATTTTATTTTTATACTTTGTTTTATATGGGGCGAGGGAATGTTTAACCAACAGACACAAAATAAATATGTTTTAATAAGGGATTTATTTGTTAAAATCAGGAGGGGTTGAGAGGGGGAGGGGGTTGGGGTGGAGTGGAATGGAATGGAATGGGGAGAGCCGACTGGAAGAAAGAGGGGGGTCGTAAGATTACACGCAGATGTATTTAATTTAGCTAGCTAGCCAAGTAGCCTTTATCAACATTGATATTCCCCACATCTTTACCCCATTTTAGGAAGTTTGTTGTCAGCGCGACTTATTTTTTTCGAAAGCATTATGTGCTCTTTTGATTTGTTTCTTGGTACGATTCATAACCCAGGATTGATTAAATGTGGCTGTAACGGCTAATTAACGGTTGGTAGCTAGCCCGACGTTATACGTTAAATTGTCTAGTCTCGAGCGGCAACGGTCGTCCCTCGACTAAATAAGCGAAACGGCTAGTCGGTGGTCTAGTTAGCCATTTTTCTCTTGATAGTCGCCATAGTTTAGTAGCTAGTGGGGTTTGTGGCTTGCAATGCGAGCAGCTGGTTAGCTAGCTACCTAGTTATCTTGCGTATGAAGGTGGGGGTGAATGTGGAGCTAGCCGGCTAATTGCTTTGTTTCAGCAAGCGAGCTAGCTAACGTGGGGTAGCTCCTGAAATGGAGCTGAAAGAATGCACCCAGTGAGTCCTTCAGGGGCTTGGTATGCTCGACAGATGCCAAATAGCTAGCTACCAGTTAGCCGGCAGGCTAGAGTCGTCTCATTTTTTGATCTTTTGTTTAGTTTTTTCTTTTTTTAAAAGTCTACATAACATTACATGCTGGGACGGAAGCGGTAATGAAACTGATTGGAAGTGGGCCAATCAGTTGGACAGATATCAGACCGCCCAAGCCCCGTACAGCTTGTTGGCAAAATAACATCGTGCTTTGTCTGAAATGGCTAACTTGGTGTAATTGGATATCAATATTCTCATGTAATCTCCGTCGTCAGCAACACAATTCCTTTGGTTCAAAGTTCAGATAAAACTAAGTTAGCTAGCAGACTCGATGACACCCGGGATCCAGCCAAACCAACGTTAGCTCATAACGTCGTCAGATGGAAGGGTAGCTATCGTTAGTTAGCACAATTTGTGTATCGATGAAGGGATACGTTCTGTCCAACAGACCTAACGTTTATCCCCTTGCTAGCTATGCGATTTTGTTTACTGACTAAAATTAATCGCACCTTGCGCGCACACTCCCTTTCCGGGTTAAGCGAGTAGTTATCTTATTATGTTAACCTACTTAGCTAACCAGCTAACGATATATTCGCTCGATCCACTCTTCTTGTGCAGTAGCACGTTGCCTAAGTCTAATATAAGCACGCACAGCTAGCTAGCTTCCTGAAGTAAAAATGTGGCTAACGTTAGCTGGCTAGCATTCTTCCCCGAATGTCAACTCCCTGCTGATGGGAGTTGGGGGGTTGGGTAGAGCTCTTCCTTGTCTTGCACAAGAATGTCGCATTTTAAATTCGCACTTAAGTCGGTGGTAAATGCGTAGGTTGATACTTAAATGGGATAGCCTCTGGGGGGAACTACAGCCTGTAAAGCTGCGTGATGCTGATTCATAAATTCAAGTTCTTCAGCGGTATTAAGGTGTATTATAGACACTCCTTTTAGTCAAAACAGGCGTTTTACAGCTACTAAAGCCGGCGCAGGTGTAGTTCATTGAGCTGTAAGGTAGCTCACCGACTTGTCTACCTAGCAACTACTGTATCGTTTAATAGTTTTGACCTATTACTAGCCGTTACTTTCCCTACGCTACGGGTAGTTAGAGAAATTTCACATAAACAATGGCCATTAAAGGTAGCTCATTATCTTGCTATCAGTTCGACGTGAATGCATTTTTCTGGGCCAAGTTGCTCTAATAACATGCCAGTAGTATTTTTAAAGGGTCGGTGTACATTAAACCCGAAGGTAAACGAGAGCAATCCCATGTTATGCTGTTATAGGTTTCTGAAATGAAAGAACGTTTCTGGTTTCCCCCCCATGACAGCCAGTGTGGTATTGTTTGGTGAGGGAAACGTCAGGGTTTTTTTTTTTTTTTAAAACACATTTGTCGCCCCCTCCCTCGCGTAAGGGCATTGTTCCTTTCCTTTTTGTGTTCACACTTCTGCCCACACTCGTTTGAAAAAGCGCTCTCCTGTGAGGATTGAATGGTTGTGAGACCGCCGGGGCCCGGAGAGATAATTAGCTGGATATCTCCGCTGAAACGCGTGTGTGCGCAGCTCACTGTGGGCCGGCCAGTTTGACAGCGGCTAATCCCCGGGCACGTATAAGTCCTAATTAAACTCTTGCTTCTGTTTGGCTCAGTTCAATCATATCTCTGTGTGGAGATATGTACGCTGCATGTCAGATTCTGGATTACAGGACTTGCAAATCCAAGTGGTTGAAGCCGGGTCATTTAGTCGGACCCCCCCCCCATGCGGATTCATTCGAATGAACTGTTCACTGTGGCGTTTCTGTGCGTCACAGTAATCCTTTTTGTCTTAACAGGCATTGAATTAAAAAATAATTCAAATTAGTTTCCTGCTGCAGTTTAAATGCAGCTACCCTCCTCATGATCCAGCGTGTGAGGAATTTCAATGACAGCGCGCACAGACACACACACACACACCCCCCCCACCCACCCACACATGCTCAAGAGAGCTAATAAGCGTGTATGGCTGGCTTTCTGCTTTGTATGAGGTTGGCAACTCCCAAGGACAAGCAGGCTTTTGTTTTTGAAGCTGCCCTCTCTCATTACCCTGGCCCGCTCCTTGTAGCTGGTGCCTCTGCTGTCAAATGGCCAAACCCCTGTGCTCCTGGTGGTGGGGGGGGGTTGGGGGGGGGGTCTCCACAGCCTGTATCGGCATCGGGTAACACCTCCCCCCCCCTCCCTGCGCTTCGTGGCTACAGCTGCTCCTCATTTGGATTCTGTCCGACCCCTCCCCAAAAGCATGCCGACCACACAGCATTAAGCCTGCTGTTACATCCCTCCTGGACGTCACTGATGTGTCTCAGCCCCTCCGTCTGCGCAGCCGCAGTTCAGACTGCGCAGCTCGTCCGCCTGAGAGGGCTGCCTTCCTAGGGTTTCCTCTGAAGGCTTGTGTAAGTGGTGCTGCGAGTTCTGTTCGGTTTTGTTGCTGGTTCTGTTGCGGGTTCTTTTGCATGTTCTGCTGCGGGTTCTGTTCTGGGTTCTGCTCGGTTCTGTTCTGGGTTCTGCTCGGTTCTGTTGCTGGTTCTGTTGCGGGTTCTGTTCTGTTGCGGGTTCTGGTGCAGGTTCTTCTGCGGGTTCTGTTCAGCTCTGTTCCGGGTTCAGCTCCACTGTGCACGGACTCCCTTGACTGGCTGTGAAGCTGACTGTGTCTTTGTATCAGTGTTACGCTGTTTACCATGGCCTCTGTCCAGGAATGCTCCTCTGCTGCAGTGCACTGAGGGTCATCTGTTAGACTCATCAGGTGGAGGTGCAGCGGCCAATCACAGCTGAGAGCTGCCCTGTGAAGAGATGCTGTGTATTCCGTAAATGTGAAAGGGGATTGTGTGTGTGTGTGTGTGTGTGTGTGTGTGTACAGTATGATTAGGTCCTGTTAGGACTGCATACTGCATGAGAGGACCGTGATGAGCTGCTTGATTGTGCAGGGTTTGGTGCACCGTGTACAGCTGCTGAAGTGTGAAGGCACTGGATTGAATGTAATGTTGTGGGTTAATAAACTATAGCGCCTTTGCTTTTGGTGTAATGCATGTAGATGATGAACCATAAGCCAGCGCTTTGGTGTAACACATGCAGCTGATTAACCACGATGGTGCTGCATTTAGTGTATTATAACGATGCTAAGTCTGCTGTAGTGTGTGCCGCTGATGAACCGTAATGGTGCTGGGACTTGGGGAGTGAAAGTAGCTCTGTGTTTACACTGCTGGGGCGCTGCACAGGGAACAGCTTGTGCCCCGCGGGGGTTCCCCAGGCTTGTGATTTTTAAAGGAAACGCGCGCATAGCTGGCATGCAGGCCTTGTGTTACAACCCACCCACCCAGGAAAGAGAAGGAGAGTGGATGAAGGGATCAGCAGCATTGTGTGCCGTTGGAGAGGGCTGCTCCTTCTGATGCTGAAATTGGACAGGGCCCGGAACTTTCCACCTGCATGTTAGAGGAGCAGGAGCTCTGATTGGCTTTTCCCTTTGTGCTGGGGGCCTGAGGGCGATGACATCATAATGTTTGCCGCCGCCTGCTTTCGCCCCTGTACGGAAGATCTGGGGGCTGCCGTGACGACGGTCACGTCTAACTGCCACGCAGGTGTCGCCAGATGCGCCTGTGCTAGTGTTGTGAGCTGTGGAAAGATGCTGTGCTAGACTTCCTGTGTGTCGTTACACTACTATGTAGGTGTCCTCTCTCTCTCTCTCTCTCTCTCTCGCTCTCTCTCTCTCTCTCTCTCTCTGGGTGGAGGTGGGGTCGGAGGTCAGGGGGCTGTGGTGGGGGTAGTTGACTGCTGATTAATAAATAAATAAACCTGGTGTGAAGTTGTATTTGGGCCGTCTTGGTGAAAAGCAGAGTGAAGGTGGTGTGAAGTATGGACAGTGTGCTCAGGGATGGGTTTGGCCCGTGTGGAGTACAGCAGCTCAGTAGGGTCACCGTTAGCCCCCCCCCACCCCCCTCTGTGTGTGGGACATGTGACTGTGTGAGAGCAGGGAGCAGCAGCAGCTTCTAGCAGCCCTGTGGTTTAGCTGTGTTTGAAGCGTGGGGCCGATCTCTCTTCAGACGGAGAAAGACATCCCCACACTGACAGGCTTGCGTGACAGCTGAATGAGGAAGTGTGACACTCTGAAGTCGCTGTCTTGAAGCAGTGAGTCCCCATAACCCCCCCCCCCCCCCCACGCCGTGCCCTGGGAGGAACGTGGGGTTCCAGGCGTGTACCGTGCCAGGAATAACCAGCGCCCGCAGACCACTTCTGGGGGCGTGGCCCGTCTCCACCGGGACCACAGCGGCCAGCTTTAACTGCCTGCAGTGCGCACGCGTTTCACTCTCACTGCTGACTGCGGGCTTTCAGGACATTCAGCTGTGTGTATGCGTGCAGGTGCGCACGTGTGTGTGTGTGCGTGTGTGTTCCTGTATACACGTGTGTGCATGTGGTCCTGTGTGTGTGTGTGTACTTCAGCCCTGGACACTCTGGAGTCCTCAGACTCCCACCTTTATGTTTTAGCCCTGGACGAGAAAGTGGGTCACATTTCTCTCTTCCTCTCCCCCCTCTTCTCCCTTCCCCAGGTCATCCCTCGCTCCCTCCCTCCCTCTGCTGTATCTTGGCTGTGTCCTGTGTCTTTGGCTTGCTTTAATGCTGTTCCAGTCACTTTAGCTTTCTAGCTTTTGCTTCTCTCTCTGTCTCCCTCCCCCTCCCTCTCCCACACTATCGGTCTCTGTCTCTCCTCTCTCCTTCTTTCTCGCCCGGAAGTCTTGGTGATTGATGTACTGGTCCGGTCGTGCCGAGGGTCACTGCTGTCGCTAGGCAACGGAGGGTTTTTGGCAGCGGTTGGTTGTGCTTGCCATGCCCTGGTGCTCTGATTGGCTGAGGTTGGTTGCGCTTGCCGTGGCCTCCTCCTCTGTTTGGCTGTGGTTGGTTGTGCTTGCGCTGGCCTCCTCCTCTGATTGGCTGTGGTTGGTTGTGCTTGCCGTGGCCTCCTCCTCTGATTGGCTGTGGTTGGTTGTGCTTGCCATGCCCTGGTGCTCTGATTGGCTGAGGTTGGTTGTGCTTGCCATGCCCTGGTGCTCTGATTGGCTGAGGTTGGTTGTGCTTGCCTGGCCTCCTCCTCTGTTTGGCTGTGGTTGGTTGTGCTTGCCGTGGCCTTCTCCTCTGTTTGGCTGTGGTTGGTTGTGCTTGCGCTGGCCTCCTCCTCTGATTGGCTGTAGATAGTTGAGCTTGCAGTGGCCTGCTGCTCTGATTGGCAGGGTGTAGGGTGAGCGAGCTGCCTGCCAGGTCTCCTCACGGTCCTGGATCAGAAAAGTGGATCAGCCTTCACTGTCTCCAAGGACGACCATGACAGAACCAAAGCTCGGTCTGCTGCAGCTCCTTCCTCTCCTCGACCGCAACAGAACCGCCTTGCGTCCCTGGTTCTGGTCCCGGGCTCTACAGCAGTACTGACCATCCTCCCCTGCACTGTCAGTTGGGAAATGAATGTTTTATTCCTGAGAACCTGGTCTGGCCTGCTCCACGGGGGGGGGGGGGGGGGTCTCGGTTGGGTTTTTAAAGCACGCTAGTTCTCACGGCCTCCTGGAAGTCTGTCTTTTATAGGGGCCATTTCCTGCTGTAGCTGCGGACTGGCTTCTGTATGTGTTGCTGACCCGCTGGCTTGATGTCATTTACAATGAAGTTTAAATGTTGGCGTGTCGATGGCCAAACTCAACAGCAAATGTCCATGACTTCTGAAACGAATACCTTTTCGGTGGGATCCCTTTTAAAGCAGTGTTATCGCTGTTTTGCTCTCTTGGCCAGGCTCTGGCAGTATGAGATCTTCCCCTGTTGACTTAACTTGTCTCAACTTGTCCCCCCGCCCCCCCCACCTCACACTTACAAAGAAACGCACCCCCTAAGTAACATGGAAAAACGTAATGGTGATAATGGCAGAAATGACAGTGATCGAAAATAAAAATGTAATGGCAAGAAAAAAAAGTGAAAGAACTAAAAACAAACCCTCTCTCTCGTTTCCTCCCTCACTCTTGTCACTCATCATTGCTTCATAGGGGCTATGAACTTACGCCAGACGTCTAATCATGTAAATGTTATTACAAAAGATCCATGATAAAATTCTCCAGAGTGGCTGAATTTTCAAATTCCTTTCTTTTGTTATCTTAACAAAAATAAAAGAAGACGTGGAAGCCTTGCCTTCATTTCTAATGGGATTTTTTTGAAAAAGAAGGTATGGGTTTTGAAAATTGAAACATGTTGGTGTGTTCCGATTGGGTGCCCTGTAGAACATGTCAGACAGTAGCTGTTTGGGCTGCATGGGTTTGTTCTCTGGGGCCAGTGTGGCACATTGAAGCTTGAAATTTGGGGGGTAGGGTTGGGGGTGGGGAACGGAAACTGGCCTGGCATTTGTCTTTCCCAGCAGCTCGGAGGGGTGGGGGTGGGGGTGGTGGGGGGGTCCCATTAGCGTAGCTTTGTTGAGTGTGAAAAGCCTGTGCTCTGCTGAGTAAACATGGCAGGCAGGGTGCCCCGTATCTGCAGCGGCTCTGTAAATACAGGAAGGCTTTTACCCCCCCCCCACCCCCCTCTCCCCTCTCCCGTCTCCCATGGTCTCTGTCAGTGCTGGGCAGTGACCGGGGTGAAAACCTGTGTTTGTCTTTGGTGTGAAAGGGTCGGCCTTCCTGGTGTAACTCTGGTCTGCAGCCCTGCTCACAGCCTGGGATTTGCGTCGGTTCGACACGGCCCAGCTTTGGTATGAAGGGGGGGGGGTTTGGGGGAGGTTAGCGCCATGCAGCACCGTTAGCTGGCTGACTCCTCCATCTTCTCGTGTTTAACTGGCCCAGATTTCCTGAATCGACACTCGGTGTGGTGCTCCATGCCATACAGCATCCTTTCTGTAGAACTGATGTTCCAAAACTTTAGTATAACTGATGGAAACTGTGTTCATGTGAATGTATATTACAACCAAACACAGGAATTATCTGTATTTTGTTAGCAAGATGGCTCAGGCTTGCTCAGGTGAATATGTAACGGTGAATGTTTAATAACAAATAAGTTACCCTCAGAAAGTGTCCCGTCTATGAATCCGCCCCTGACTGAGGGGCTGTGGGGCCTGCTCTCCGCCCAAGATAAAGGCCTTCCAGGCAGGGCCAGATAGAGAGGCACGGGGGGATGGGGATGGGGAGGAAATGTAGCCCAGCAAAAAAGAACAGAAGTGCAGTGTGTTCTGGGGGGGGGGGGGGGGGGCCGTTTTGAGGCTGCTTTGCCCCCTCTGGATTGATGCAGCCATTAGGGAATCAGCCATTTGTTTTTGTTCCTGTATTTTTGCCGTGGCCTTTACTTTTACACGTCCAGCATACGCTCCTGAGCCGCTTGGGTTACTTATTTTACACGCTATCCATTTTTTACAGCTTCATATTTTCAGAAGCGGTTCAGGTTACGTACTTTTCCTCAAAGCTGTGCCTCCCTGCTGGGATCTGAACCTGCAACCCCTGAGTGAGCAGCCCAGTCTTCCTGCCTCGGCTGTGCGCTCTCCTGTAAAAAGGCCGGCTGCTTCGCGTTTGTGTCGAGCCAGCTGTGGAAGGCACTGGTCATGTGATCACCCGAGCATGATGTCTTTGGGGAGAAGTGAAAGTCAGTTAGCCCCCGCCCAGCTGAACATCTGCAGGAGAATGGAGGTCAGAGCCGTCACTGCTGCTCTCAGTTCAGCCAGGCGCTTCCCGTGAGAGCGTCACTGCTGCTCTCAGTTCAGCCAGGCGCTTCCTGTGATAGCGTCACTGCTGCTCTCAGTTCAGCCAGGCACTTCCTGTGAGAGCGTCACTGCTGTCAGTCAGCAGCTCATGAAGGCCAGGTGTTACAGAGTCACAGCAGAAACCAGCGCTCTCCTCCTGCTATGCCCCAGCGATGGGCTCTCAAAATGGCCGCCCTGCCCGGTGTAGCTGTGTCACTGTCCGGCTGCCCCAGCTCTTAATCTTATACACGACGGGTGGCCGCTGCGGCCGTGGGCGATGCCAGACTGAAGTGGGTTTGTCGTTTAATTAAAGGTAAAGAATGACCGTGAGCACGTTAGTAATGTTGGAATAGTCATCTCGCCTCTCTCTCTCTCTCTCTCTCTCTCTCTCTGACTGTGTTGTGCTGCTGGTGTTGCTGCAGTCCTGACCCCGTCTCTCTTTGTCCTCCACAGAGCAGATCTTTCAGAACATCAAGCAGGAGTACAGCCGTTACCAGCGGCGACGGCAGCTGGAGGGGGCCTTCAACCAGAGTGAGGGGTGTGGCCCCAGCGAGAGCCAGAGTCAGAGCCCCGCCCTCCCTGCCCCCAGCTCCCCACCAGGTCAGCCACAGCTGAACATTCTAATGCTGATGTAACAATCAATACCGGTAACAGTGGAGGTCCCTAATCTACACACACACGCACACACACACACACGCACGCACACACACACTCACGCACGCACACACACACACACACACACTCACGCACTCACACACACACACACGTACACACACCACGCACACACACACACCCACACACACCGCATCACGCACCACACACACACCGCTACACTTCAGAGTCACCCACCTAGTAGGTCTGACACGACGCTGCCCCGCCACACACACTCCCCGCCACGCAGCGCACACACACACTCTCACACACACCACACACTCTCACACACACACACACACACACACACACACACACTCTCTCACACTCACACACACTCTCACACACACACACACTCTCACACACGCACACGCCCTGTTTCTTTGCCCTTTCAGAGTTGTGTCGGGCTCCCCTCGTTAGAGGGGTTTGGTCTGACAGGACGTTGCCTCCTCGCCCCTCCCTGTGTGGTCCTGCTCGTGCTCAGAGTGGTCGATGTGTGCAGTATGAATAAGAGAAATGTCTGTAACGCGTTTAGGTTCAGAGTGTATGCTAAGTGCTCAAGTGTAAATTCAGAACGTTTGGAGGAGGTGCGTTAAAATGCTGACAGGAAGAGCAGCTTCATAACCCCTCACAGCTGGACTGAGAAACCCCTCCCACTGCACACAGGACGTCCCACTGCTGCGCTAATGTCCCCCCCACAGGACCCCGTTACCGTCCAGGTGTAAATTAGGGTTCATGATGCGCGTGCATGTCTGTCCGCGCGTGCGCAGGCCGGGGTCGCCGCGGTAACCCCCGCCTCTGTTCCAGGCTCCTCCTCGGTGAGGAAGGACCAGCCCTCGTTCACCCTGCGGCAGGTGAGCTTCCTGTGCGAGCGTCTGCTCAAAGATCACGAAGAGAAGATCCGCCAGGACTACGAACAGATCCTCAACACAAAACTCGCAGGTAGGTCTGCTGCTCCTCCTCCTCCTCCTCACTTCTACGTTCTTACAGTCTCTGTCTCGCTCTCTCTTTCTCTCTCTGTCAGTCTCCCTCTCTCTCACTCTCTCCTTCTCTTTCTCCCTCCTCTCTCGCTTGCTCTCTCCTTTCTCTCTCTCCCCCCTCTGCCTCCCTCTCTCTCTATCTGCCTCCCTCTCTCCTTTTCTGTCTCCTTCTCTTTCTCTCCCTTTTGGTCTTTCTCTTTCTCCCTCTCTCACTGTCTGCCTCTTTCTCTCTCTCTCTCTGTCTTTGTTTCATACACTTTCATCATCACATTTTCTCACACTCTTGACTGCTGTTTTCAGTCTAGCACTTCATCCTAAGCGCTTGTATTTCCTGTCTCTGGTTAGTTCAGAACACTTGAAATGGATATTGTTAATGTAGTCATAGCACTCTCACTCAAGCCCAAAACACTGTTACCAGACAGCATCCTCCTCGCTGTGTTTCTGAAGACAGGAAGTAACACGCTTGGGCACTGATGCCATTTCCTGTCATGCTATATGTGGGGTGGCAGGTAGAGGTCTGCCCCCCCCCACCCCGGCCCCCCGTCCTGAGAAGGAGGGCCTTCATCTCGTCCTTCTCTCTGACCTCCATTTCAGAACAGTATGAATCCTTTGTGAAATTCACACAAGACCAGATCATGCGGAGATATGGAGCCAGGCCGGCCAGTTGTGAGTATTGGGGGGGTGGGGGGGTGGTGCTGCTCACACTCCCTGCTGCTTAGTCACATGCACAACCAATAGCTCTCAGACAAGCAGAGAAACCACACACACACACACACACATGCATACATGAGCGTTCTCGCATACTTTCTCTCTCTCTGTCTCTCACACACGTGTACGTACATGCAGACACAAATACACACACATAGGTGCATGCACATGTACATACATGCGCGCATGCACACACACACACACACACACACACACACACTCGTGAGGTGCAGTTCTCACCTGTTTTTACCCGTCTCTTTCAGATGTCTCTTGAAGAACTCAATCAGCAGGTACCAGCCCTCCACTCTACAAGATGGCTGCTGTAGCCCCACACCCCACCACCCTTCATTTTTTTCCCTTTTTGGTTTAAATTTATTATATATATTTTTTTGCAAAGCGTTTTGGTGCCATGATTTCTCCAGATTTTAATCCCCCCCCCCCCCGTGAAGATTCCTACTTTGAAATCATTGCTGCTGGCTCATCGCCGCGATTAAAGGAAAGAAAAAAAGAAAGATGTAAAAAGTCTTTTATTGATGTGCGCGCTCTCTGTGGAAAACGACTGCAGCAGGTTTGTGTGTGTCTCTCCCCCCCCCCAGTGCTGCAGAATGCCTGGCTGCTGTGACTGTTCTGTACCTACCCGACCCCCGCCTCTGCCCCCACCCCCACCCCTTATTCTTTTTTTTTTTTAAGAATAAAAGTTCTGTGACAAGTCACTTTTTTTTTTTTGCTATGTACATATTTTTTTTCAGATCATGTATTTTAGTGCACTACATACAGTTAATTGTACAGTTCTCCTGTTTTTCTGGTTTTTTTTTTTCTTTCCTTTTTAAAAAAATAAATCCTGATTTCTGTTTTAGTTTTGAAATTGGTCGGGAGATTGGTGGTATCGGTGACCACTTGTGATTTACATGATCAGGTTCTAACTTCCTGCACACAATCCAAAATCTAAATCTGGATTTTGGTTTGAATTGAAGGGGTTCTGCTACATCTAGTTTGAATTTTTCTACTTTTTTTTGACACCACAGAATCACTTGAGATAGAAGCGTGGTTACAGTATATTTATTTTATTCTCTCTCTCTCTGACACACACACACACACACATACAAACACACATACAAACACAAACACAGACACACAACACCTCATTTTACAGGGTCCTTGCAAGCAAGCAGGAAAAAAAATGTAAAAGGTGAACAGGAGATTATATGTTCTTTATATACATGCATGTGTATCTTTATCAAGCCCCTTTTGAGACCCTTTTGAGGAATACCAAAAAATGTGTGAAAACGGGCCTGTTTTGGGCGGTGTCCTTATTGAACAGCACGCGCCACTTGGGTTTGCAGTCGTGCTTTAATGTACTGCTTCTGTGTGAATGTTGCCTGGTTACACACCGTGGCTGTTAAACAGTGCGAAACCACATTACTACACCGCAGCGCGCACCGCTAAACCGTTTATAGAGTGATTTTGGTTTTGCTTCGTTCTTTTTTCGACCCCTCTCTCCCTTTCTTTTCGAAGTCTTTCAGGGATCTGCGTAATTAATGCCAATGAGTCTGTATGCTGAACTGTTAAAAAAACAAAAAGATAAGGACCCGTTGGGATTTTCTGTGTGCGTGTGCGTGTGCTTTTCTTGAATGTCCTTCAAATTTCAGCTTTTGGAATGTACTGACACACCTCCCCCTTTCTCAGAGTCAATTAAACGCGTCATGTAACTCGCTTTCATCAATGCAGTCTCCACAAGTAAACATCCACACAGCTTCACAGCGTTCGTTATACCAAGTATAAAACCGTCAACCTGAAACAGGAGTGTAACATTTTTCCAACAGCCAGGTTAAAACGTTTTTTTTTTAAGTAAATATGATAAAGGCATTGTTATACTTTATGCATCATTCATTTCTCTTTTGATGTATTAGTTTTGTTAGCGCGCACCCCATTGTATCTCCGTCACGGAACATCTGAATCGTGGTGTCCTGTGTCTGGAGATACCGCTGGGTGTGTTCGGCTTCAGGAGGCTGTGGTCGCCGCGTTTTCATGCGCTTTTCTCGGACGGAAAGTGATTTTTAAACCTGCGGAATGGGTTTCTTAAGGGCACCTTGTATTTTTTATTTTTATGTTTTTTTGGTTTGTTTTCGGCTCTGTACAGTTTACCCCTCATTTTGTTCATTGTGTAGTGTTAATGGGTTTAGTTGAATGAATAAATACATTGGAGAAAAGCGTTTCGTGTTTACTTCGTTTACAGCTAATGCAAAACATGACACTGTCGGGGGTAGTAATTGACTTGACCTGAAGTTCGCACACTCCAGTGGTTATGGGAGGTATTGCAGTTTATTTAGCCTATGGTTCCAGAAATTATTTTGGACAGTATTTTTAAATTTTAAAATGTATTCACACAACTAATTACTGTCCCGGGACCGATTTTTTTCTGAGCCACACAGAAATAGATAATCTTACATCTTCATTGCTATTTATCCCTTCACGTTCAGGGATCCAGTCATGCTCTGGTGCCAAAAGATGCCCCATAGCCAAACATGGCAGCCTCCATGACTTTGCTTCATGCGTCATTGCGTAGCTCCCGTAGTTAAATACATGGAACCGGTAAGCGAAATCTGTCTCCAGTTCTGGAATATCTCGTGCGTTATGTGAGCGAATGTCCATTGTGCATCGAGGTGGTGTCTTTATCGCCCCCTGGTGGTAAGACGTGTAATGACCTCCTCCTGGGTGCTTTCAGACCAAATCAGCCGATCGTGGATCGGGTTTTGCTCATAATGGAGAGCGCTCGTCGCTGTATTTGAAAAACTCGATTCAGGGACAGGTCACTGAGCGAGTTCCGCATACGCCCAGTGAACCAGAGTTCCTGCATACAAATATGGCGGAAGTTTGTTCTGAGTTAAAAAGGAGACCTTGTTTGAACTGCATCCAGAATTCCACTTGATACCCAGACTCCGCGTACCCGAGCTGTAACTGTGCTCAAGCTGGATATGGAACTCGGATCGGCTAGATCCAGTTAAATTATTTGCAGAGGGATACAGATATTCTCTCTATCATGGATTCGTGTCATAAATGTCGGTTTTGCCAAAAAACTAGACCTCCCTAAACATCCCAAAATAAATTGTACCCAAATAAATTTTACCTGCAGGAGCAAGCACGTGGGCTGTATTATTCGTTAATATAGAAGTTAATTTGAACCACAGTGCTAATTAACCCGCACTATAATTCAAAATCATGTAATTTTTTTAAAATGCCAAACGCGCAAGGTTTTGAACTAGCACATTCAAACGCGTACTTTTTTTTTTTTGAAGCGTCATCTTCCTCGCTTTAGGTGGGGGTGCTCCATCGAATGGGGAGGGAAGTTCTGTAGCTACTATGAAACTTCATCTCCAGTTTAAGGAACATGTGGCCAAATATGAAACAAAAATCCACAATCAAATGCGTGCATGGTTGTCGGTTCTGCAAGCAATATCACTGACCATCGAGTCTTAAGTTTTTTGAGATGAGTGTCCAAAAATAGATAGTTCTTTGTGCCAAAGTGCGCCATCGAGGAAATTCTTCTTGCTTGTGACGTCATCGATCCCAGGTGTGTCTCCGAGTGACAATACAGGTAAGTGGGCCGTAAATAAGAGCAGTAGCGCTACAAAATAACATATAATTGCATCGAATATTTAGGACTCAAAATTATCAGAATCGAAGGAGTGTAAATCATAATGTTTACAGAGGACGACCGGAGCTGTTTGTTTAAGTGGGGAAGCGGGTAGGCAGGAAAAAGGGCGAAGTCTATAATTATACCGTATGGTTTTCGCAGGAAGAGACTCGCGCTGTCGTTTTCCGAAGGAAAGCTCTACCTTTTGCGCCTAAATTTTAGCAGAGAAGACGTGAACTTAAAGAACAACATCTAACTCTTGCGTGCGTTACTGGTCTTTAATTGAAAGTCCCGAAAGTGACGTAAATTCGAAAATGAACATATTTCATACAAGGAAGATTTTCTGTGCGGTTTTTTCATAGAGGAGCACTGTGGAACTGTCTACTACAGAAAATTAATAAATAAAAAAAAATTGAACACGACGTTGCATATTTACACCGCTTCACGCTTGGAGCATAGCCGAATAATTTGCAGGTAAGTGGAAATGTATTTTTCAATAACGATTTGTTACAAAAGAAGTGTTTTATGTAGATCATTTATTTTAAAGTGCCTTTAAAATGACTTCTATCCTGTCCTATGTACTGCACAGTTTGTGTAATTTGGTTGTTTGCGGGTTAAAACAGCCCTCATGCTGTTGTATGATAAGATGTTTACTGAATATATTGAATTAGTTCACTTTAACGTATCTCTTTTTTTTAAACGAACTTTATACATACTAATTTATTTAACTTACCCGTGAATGGACTACTTATGAGCGCATTGTTTACTGTGTAGCAGGAAGAGACACCAGGCAAAAAGTCTCGCGGGAGTGCGGATTTTCACCATAAAGTGTCTTTAATTGACGAGTCTTTATCGACACCGCGGTTATGAACGGTATTTTAACCTGATAACCTGGCCAGGGCAGACGCTGAAAACACTAGCTGTTATCATCCTTGGCATTAAAGAGATAATTTTACTAGTTCCTCTCAAATTCAAGGTGGTGCAACCTCCACTCAAAGTTTCCTCTGCCATGAATAAAGCAACTGTCACTGTGGTTCCTGGGTAGTTAGAGGCTGCCAGCTCAAGTCCTGGGTGGGCCACTGCTGTGGAAGTCTTGCGCCAGGTGCTTGATCTCTGTTGCTTCAGGCAAGAATCCGGTGTTCAGCCCTCTTGAGTTGGTAGAGTTGCTACGTGCTTCCAGTCACTTCATTTCCACATTCAGGCCGTTCAGTTCAAACCGTGAAGGTGCCAAAAACCTTCTTGATGCTAGCTAGTGTTGACCCTTCCACAATGAAGTAATGGCAACTGATGCCTGTATTTTGTTACCTGTGACAACCCTGTTATTGACCCTGATCACGTGGTAGTGACTCCAGGTCACTATGGTAACCCACATATAAATAGAACCTGCATCCTTTGCAAGTAGATCTGCACATGCACATTAGAGTTCACTCAGTGGAATATAATGAAAGTTATTATTTATTATTTTTTGCTTTCTTTTTAAAAAAAATGGAGGTGGGTGCTGATGGTAAACGTAGTCCAGAGCCAGCCCAAAATGTAGTCCACAGTGCCTGACTCATGTGCTTGGCCCCGCTGCCGCAGTGCTGTTGAACAGCGGCACGGTGTGTCGCCTGCTGAAGTCACGGCGGCAGTCAGATGACGCTCCCATAAGCCTCGGCTTACCCAGAGATCACTGCTTCCTCAGAGCCGCGTTTCCAGGCGATCGCTCGCTCGGAACTGAATGCGAGAGTGAGCATTCTGGAACATGACAGTAGCGCCATGGCCATAGTCTTATTCCCACAGATGCATTTTATTCACTGACACAGCGTAGGAGAGTTCTCACCTGAAGGCAGTGTTGCTAACCTGTTGGAGAGAGAGAAGGGAAAAGACGGAGTGCATTGTTTGAATAGGAATTGCACTTACAGTAGAATAGTCAGTTGTATAACACTGACTTATATTTAAAAATTTTTTTTAAAAAATTCCAAAAAACAGCTCTTTAAAGGGTTGGCCCAGTGAGGTCCGGGGGGGGAGGGGGGGTGAGGAGGGCCAAAAACACTCGTTTGAGCAGCACCGAGAAGATGCAGCTGTGGCCTGGTCAAGGTTGAGAAAAATATGCGAGAGCTACACAGAGAGTACAGTCGCTCTCCGGGAAGTAGCACTGCTGTGGAAATTCAGCCAGCTCCGTGGCTGGGATTCAATAAACCTTTGTCCGAAACATTGACCAACACTTAACAGCAAAAAAAAAAAAATATATATTGTTTTGTCAGTATTTTCTTCATAAACAGTTTGGTGAGTTCTGCGATGACTTCAACTCTCCAAATTGATTTTGTGAGGGAAAAGTGTGACATTTGTGTTCACTTGTAAAGAGTCAGAGTTAAGAGTCAGAGTTAAGGACTGAGTAGTACAGCCTGGTGTGCTCATTCCCCGAGGCGATTCCCTGTCTCCAGGTGCTGAATCATGGTGGACAACGTGGATATCGAGGAGCAGGACCCACTGTCCGAGGAACCGGAACTGACGAAGGAGGAAGAGGCCAAGATGGGGTACTGCGAGAAGCTCCACTACCACATCTCCAGATGGATGCTTCCGGAACATGCCCGCGACAAGTACCTGGAGAGGGCCAACTGCTGCCCCCCCCCGATCTTCATCATCCTCATCAGCATCGGGGAGGTAGGGCCTGGTCCGCACCCCACCCCACCCCACCCCATCCCGTTTCCTGTTTAATGTTCCCTGATAAACAGAGGTCTGGAGGTCCCGTTAGGACCTGCTTTAAAGACGTAAATCAGATATCCAGGACATATTCAAGGGCCAGGAAGCCGTGTGAGAGCGTGAGTGAGTCACCCCCAGTTCGCATTGTTTATTTATCTTCAGTCCGCTTTTGCGCTGCTTCAAACTGACAAACTTCCGCCATTGGCTGGGCTGCTGTTTGTGAGAAGCAGTTGACATGTAGCCTTGAGCCTCCACTTGTGCTACCAGATGTCCGGTTTTCAAATTACAGATCCGGTATTATTACAATGTAATGTCCGGTCTGAGTAATTGATTGAATTAAATAGCCTGTCTGGCTTTTTCACTAATTCTAAATCTGGCAACCCTAGTCACTACTGAAAAAGGCTTGTTTAATTCGGTCTCTCTTATCATCTCCTTTCCACCCCTCCTTGCCGAATCCACCACCTCTTTCCCACACTGGCACTCCCTCGGGTACCAGGCCCAAGCTTTGGCAGGGTTGGAACAAACAGTAAAACAAAATAGGTTGTACACTCATCAAAGATGAAATCAAAATACCGGTTCAGGGCAAACAATGGATTGATAAAGTGTCTTTGACTGTCTCAAAAGCCCTTTACAGTGAAGGGGGGAAAGTTTCTGTGTGTGCGTGTGTGTGTGTGTGTGTCTGTGTGTGCTCGCCTGTGTGTGTCTGTGCGCCTGTGTGTGTGTGTGCACCTGTGATTTGTATAGATTCTAAGTTTGAGATATACGTATTTTGGGTTTGGCATTCTCTCCGGTAAAAACACAAATGCTTAAAGAGAAAAAATCACAATTTCATAAGTTGGTCCTCACCTTAACATTAGTTCAGTGTTTCTATTGTGGTTGAGAGAAGCTGTAATCCTGTCTCACAAGGCGTTGTGTGTGTGTGTGTGTGTTTGTGCGCGCGTGCACGTGCGTGCGCGTGTGTGGTTGTATGTGCATGCGTGGTTGTGTGTGTGCATGTGTGTGTGCATGCGTGTGTGCTTGTGTACCTGCATGTGTGTGTTACCTCTGAGCGGCATAGCTCAGGAGGTAAGAGCGGTTGTCTGGCAGTCGGAGGGTTGCTGGTTCGAGCCCCACCCTGGGTGTGTCGAAGTGTCCTTGAGCAAGACACCTAACCCCTAAATGCTCTGGTTAATGAGAGGCATCAATTATAAAAGCGCTATATAAATGCAGTCCATTTACCATGTGTGCGCCCGCAGTTGGCGGTGTTCATCTACTACGCGGTGTGGAAGCCGCAGAAGCAGTGGGTGACGCTGGAAGACGGCATCTGGAACAGCCCGCTCAGCTACAAGCCCGAGCGGCGGGAGGAGGCCTGGAGATTCCTCTCCTACATGTTCGTGCACGCTGGGTAAGCACCGCCGCTAGCGTTAGCCTCATCCCGCTACTGCAGAGAGATCAAAACCAGCGCTGGCCCTTTAACATGCAGCGTGAGTTAAACCCCTCCCACCCCCCTCCCTAGTGTCGAGCACGTCCTGGGGAACCTGATCATGCAGCTGGTGCTGGGCATTCCCCTGGAGCTGGTGCACAAGGGCTTCGAAGTTGGCATGGTCTACCTGTCCGGAGTCCTCGCAGGTGGGTTACCCATTGAAAACACACTACATTTCCCATGGTGCATCATAGCCCACCCATCACATTGCGCACCCCAGATGCCTGTGCTTGGCAGCCTGTCACCACCCAAGACTCGATTTGAATGTCACTGTGAGGCAGCACGAGCATTTGCATGCTCGCTGAACACCAGTACAAATGCAAACCATATGTAGCATAACACAGTCAGAATAATGGTGTCATAATGAGCAGTGCAGAATTAGCTGGAGATCAGCAGATACAAGGCAGTGCTGGCAAAGAGTGATGAATCTGCGAATGTCCTACACTGTGTAGGAGTAATCCCGTAAAAAGAAATCCCCTGCCATCCATGCGCTGTGATCTTGTTTTTAGGACGGGTCTGAGTTTTGGGTTCCTGAAAGTGCTCAGGACGGTTTAGGAGTGGGCAGGGGGTGCAGGGGTGCTCAGCTGTGCTCAGGTGTGACTGTCCCGTGCGTCCCCCCCTCTCCCCCCCCCTGCGGTGTGTGAACTGGGTTCCTCTGAATGTCCTCTCCCCAGGCTCTCTGGCCAGCTCCATCTTTGACCCGCTGAACGCCCTGGTGGGGGCCTCTGGGGGGGTCTACGCCCTGATGGGGGGGTACTTCATGAATGCCATCGTGGTGAGTACCCTCTCTCGCTCTCTCTCATTCTTTCTCTCTCTTTTTCTCTCACTTGTTCTTTCTCTCTCTCTCTCTCTCTCTCTGACTTTTAGAACTGAAATGGATAGCTGGTATTTAGTCTCCAGTGTTTTTCCTAAAATACCCCAAAATAAAATTGTGTATTTTCACTGAAAGCAGCAAGCTGCACTGGAAAGAAATGGTTATATTTGTCTTTCCTCAGTGCCAAGTTTGTTGGAAAGTCTGTTTGACCACAGTGGAGGGCGTGGGTTTTTATTTCGGGTGTGGAGCACCACATTAACGTGCCTCCCTGTGCAGTCGGTTGATGTAAAAATGGTGGATTTGAAATCACTCAGTCGACTCTCACTCATACGCCTTTTCTTATAATCTCTCTCTGTCTCTCTTGTACACTCTCTTACACACATTCTTTGTCTTACACACACTCTCTCCATCTCTCCTACTCTCCATCTTTCCTACTTTCTTTGTCTTACTGTCTCTGTCTCTCTCTCTCTTCTCTCTCTGTCTCTCTTTCCCCTTCCCCCTTCCCTCCTGCAGAACTTCCGTGAGATGATCCCTCTGCTCGGAATCTTCCGGATTCTACTGATCGTCGTCATCGGTAGGCCCCCAAAGCCATGCACTGTCTGTGTTTCCACCAATCACCATCTGTGTTCTTATAATTATTGGTACCAAAGTACTCCGTGATTGGCGGAGATTGTCTCTGTTTTTTCCTGTTAAGATGCTGTCATGAATGTCCCGTCCCTGTTTTACTGTCCCTGGTGGCTATCTGGCTATCTGGCTATCTGGCTATCTGGCTGTCTGGCTGTCTGGCTGTCTGGCTGTCTGGCTGTCTGGCTGTCTGGCTGTCTGGCTGTCTGGCTGTCTGGCTGTCTGGCTGTCTGGCTGCCTGTCTGACCCGTCAAATCCGATAACGTGGTGCTGATGTTTAGTGTCCCCTCTCTTCTCAGTGCTGACGGATATGGGCTTTGCCCTCTACAGAAGATTTCTGACTCACGAGAACGGTTTGAAGGTGAGCGTGTGCCCTGTGTCTGTCTGACTCGCACGAGAGGTGGATTCACACTACGTTCAAACGCCTGTTGTTTTCGTCTCTGAGTGTTTCTGTAGTGCCGCACCACACTGTTAGAGCGAGTGAGAAAGCCGTTTTGGATAAGCCAACGTTCCCATGCAAATAATGCAAATTACATTACATTACATTACAGGCATTTAGCAGACGCTCTTATCCAGAGCGACTTACACAACTTTACATTGTATCCATTTATACAGCTGGATATATACTGAAGCAATGCAGGTTAAGTACCTTGCTCAAGGGTACAACGGCAGTGTCCTTACCCGGGATTCGAACCTGCGACCTTTCGGTTACAAGCGCAGTTCCTTACCCACTGTGCCACACTCCGTCCAAATGACAAAGCCATTTAAATACCAGGGTATACCTGCTATAATCTCACCCTGTGATGCAACGTATGCCACCATGTACCCTGCTCCTGCCGATTGGCTGAAGCTATGCTAGGGTTGGCTTGGTTACCAAGTTCAGCAACAACTGGAAGTGGTGCTGGTGGGCCTGTACATCACATTAAATTACCTTTTATTTATCAGACACTTTTATCAAAAGTGACGTACAATAAGTGCATATTGAAGGTCACCGGAAACAACTACAGAACACAGGTCACAGTAGGGGTGATCTTCCCTCTCGTCTAGGAATCCCCAATGCCCCAGTGCAGTGATGGGGACACTGTGCTGTAGGAGATTTAGATGGAATGACTGTGGTCATTAAAGAGCCCATGACACTCTTTGCGAAGAGTGGGGGGGGTCCCAGGTGTCCTGGTTAAATTCCCAACCTGGCTTTCACAACCTGCAGCCTAATCATCCCCTAGTTTAATAGGTTCAGGGCTTGTTTTGTACACGTCAGCTGCTGTGGCTTTTCAGCAGGCAAAGGCTTGTAGAGGACTGCCAGCTTGTGGGTCCAGTTTCCAGTCCATACTGCAGTACTGTGTTTGAATCACCCACACTCTGAAGGCCCTTGCTTTATATATAGTGTGGGGGGAAGGGGAGTCTGTCTATTGTGATTCAGCTTTTAAAAGGGTCATGCCCTCAGCTAATGGGCAAGATGAGACAGAACCGCCCCCCCCCCCCAATCCAGCCCAACCCTGAGGGGTCCGGTTGTGGGAACAGTCCTGTTCCTGCCCGTTTCAAACACGGGACTCCGCCCCCAACCCCACCCCACCCCCTCACCCCAGCCCCCAAAGAGATGTCTGGGAAAGATCAGTCGACTCGGCTGGAGTTTGTGCTAATTGATGCTGGCAGGCGGCAGTCTCTCTCTCTCGCTCGCTCGCTCAGACTCTGCAGGGTCTGAGTTAGCTCTCGGCAAAGCTGGGTTTCATTGACCCCAGCTGTGTGTATAACGTAGGGGTCTGCTACCCTGCTCCTGGGAAGGCACAGCGTTTCCTGTTTTTTTTTGTTGTTGTCATAACGCTGTAATTGATTGATTTTGCTTTTTCAAAATTTTATGTTCTAGCACTCTGTTGCTTTCAGTCTCTAGTAGTGATTGTGACATCAGCATTAGAATGTTGAGCTAAGAACATTCTAATCACATTTTTTGTGACCTCACACATTAAGGGGTGAAAGCAGCTGATTATGCCTCACCGGTTGTTCATTATAATGTGTAAACAAAAGCCAGCAGGCCCTGGGGCTGATGCAGTGCCTTTCATCTAATGATCTCAAAGTGAGGGTGTGGGGAACTTGCCTGGACCATGTGTCAGATCTGCCAGGGTGATGCGCGGCAGCCATTTTGTGCCAGAATGGTTAACACATGCCAGCTAAGCCTGAGCTACTCCTGTAGGCTCGTGGCATTGCTCCAGATCGCTCCCTTGGTTCAAAGGTCATCTGAGTCTCCTGTGGGCCTTGTTACTCCTGGTCACTTCCTGGGTCAGAGGGTCGCCCGTACTGTGAAACTGAAACTTAAGACGTTGTTAAAACGGACTCGCAGAAAAGGCACGTATGGCATCTCAGATGAACCAGCAGAGCTCACTGGCCCCCACATTTCCCCCACATGGTGTACTTTTTTTAGTGGAGGGGAAGATCAGACGAGAATGGCGTGTGTGTCCCCCCCCCCTCCCCCGCCCCCGGGACAGTGTTCCACCGGTCCTGCGTTTCCTGTTCATCCCCTTTGACTCGGCTTCCCTGTGGTGGTTTTGAAGGCCTTCCCACTCCTCCCATTGCCTTCTGCTCTGTTTGATTCCTCTCTCCCGGGAGTCTTCTGTCTCCCTGGCTACTTTCAAAACCAGTCCAGCCTGGTTTTCTGCCCCCGCCATTCTGTGTCAAAACTGGCCTCCAGCCCCCCCCACTGAACTCTGGGTAATTACAGTGCGTTTACCCGGGTGACTTCATTCTTTCCTGAAGCATAGTGAGGAAAAGATGGCTAGCAATGCTAATGCTAATGTAGTAAAAATGAATAAATATAATGCACTACTGTATAATTATAGATTTGTCTTCTGTATTTATGAAGCACGGTGTGTGCACTCCACCTAAATTAGCAAAAAGGCTAGTTTGCATTTGTGTTCCCAAAGTAGCCTGAGATGGTGTTCCATACAACGCAGCACATTAAAAACACAAGCCACTGAAAAATAGTACTTATTAATAAATATTACAGTGATAATAGAAATAATTTAAAATCCAGAAACAAAAACATTTTGAAGTGATGAATGTGTGTCGAATATGCAAAAACTCGAACAGAACCACCTTGACGCTCACTTTTTCCGTTGCCATGACAGCGCTTTCCAGTGCATGGATTTTCTAAAGTCCACTGTGCCAGAGCTGATTAGCTGGTTGCCCTCAGGGTTATGGATGGGGGGGCGGGGGGCCTTTCCGTCAGCCGTGGATTCTGGTGTCTCTGCTCTCTAGTGACCCCTGTTGGTCGAGGAGGTGCACACAGGTCCTGAAGCGTCTTCCGCTGACGGATGTCTTTGAGCCTGACTTGCTGCCTGTGGTGTGATGGGAAGTGGAGTTCAGCATCACGTGCTTCAGAGGAGAGCGTGGGATTGGCCACGGCTCCCCGAATCAACAGCATAGGCTCCAGCGGCGAGCGCTGGTTATGTACGATTGGGCAGTCCAAACTGGGGAGAATATATGGGGGGCTGGGGGGCTGGGGGGCAGGGGGGGGGCTAGAGAATTTTTTTAAAGTCTGTCTGACCTAATTTCAGACCAAATGTGTACTGGCGGAGGTCAGTGGAGCAGGTCTGGCGATCGGTAGCTGCTAATGTGCCGAAAACAAGCGCTTCCATGCTGTTGTAATTTTCCAAAACATTGTAATCTTTAGCAGTGCTGGTGAAGTGTGTACCCCTGTGTGTAATTTTGATAGCGTTTCCAGTTTTTATCAAAGGAAAGCGTTTCTGCTTCACGCCCTCCTGTTTGTGTTGCTGATGTGGGGCTCGATAAGGTGTAATCGCGCATGCGACCAGTCAGCGTGTGAAACAGAAGTTTGCATCTGAGGGTTTTCTGCTCGTGTTCGGCAGCGCAGCGGAATTCGACGGGGTGAGAATGTGAAAGTGCGCTAAAAAAACTGCCTCCCCCCTCTGGAGAAGCAGCTAAAGCCTCGAGCTTGGCTGGGAACCTTTGCTCTTTAGACTTTAGAGCGGGGTGATCGTATCGGTTGTGTGGAGCAGGTAGCGAAACTCAGAGCAGCTCCACCCTGTTTATACACACACACACACACACACACATAACACACACACACACACACACACACAGCATGTGCACATGCACTCCCACCCTGATTACACACACACACACACACACACAGCATGTGCACATGCACTCCCACCCTGATTACACACACACACACACACACACACACAGCATGTGCACATGCACTCCCACCCTGATTACACACACACACAGCATGTGCACATGCACTCCAACCCTGATTACACACACACACACACATACACATGTGCACATGCACTCCCACCCTGATTACACACACACACACATGCGCACATGCACTCCCACCCTGGTTACACACACATACACACACATGCGCACATGCACTCCCACCCTGGTTACACACACACACACACACACACACACACACTCCCCCTGACACACACACACACACACACACACACACACACACACAGCATGTGCACATGCACTCCCACCCTGGTTACACACACACACAGCATGTGCACATGCACTCCCACCCACACTACACACACACACACACACACACACAGCATGTGCACATGCACTCCCACCCTGGTTACACACACACACTCCCACCCTGGTTACACACACACACACACACACACACACATGTGCACATGCACTCCCACCCTGGGTGCAGAACCATGGCTCACTGGTGCACCCCCCCCCCCCCCATCTCTTCCAGGTGTCCTTCGTAGCCCACATCGGGGGAGGCGTGGCAGGCATGACCATCGGCTACGTCTTCTTCAGCAGCTACAACCAGAAGCTCCTCAAGGACCCCCGCTTCTGGCTGTGCATTGTGGGATACATCCTCTTCCTGGTCTTCGCTGCCCTTTTCAACATCTTCCTGTCCCCAGCTCCGTAATGCACTGATGGAGGGGCCGGACTCATTTTATAAACATAAGTCATTTTACCAGTAAACAGCGACGCCGAGTGCTGTCATAGGGAGGTGTTGCGTTGAGAACGCTCGGGGAACGTTCTGAAAGCATTGTTAGCCTAACCTCTGTCAGCTGTAGATCTAAAGCTTGTATTTCCCTGGGAGAAAAGTTATAGGGAACATAGAAGCAAACATTTATCATTGTTATCATTATTATTATTATTATGAGATCCTGAACACACCAGAATTTAACACTGTGTCTAATTCAGACAGTATTTTTAATCGTGGGATTTGTAAAAGAGAAATTTTTTAAAAATTGTTTGACTAATGAGTTTAGTTCCTGAGAATTTTTTTTTTTTTTTGACCTACCTCACCAGTCGTCTGGTGCCAAGGTTCTCAGGGTAGATAAGCTGTTTACAGACACGTGTTCTCCTGCTAACTGTGGAGCGAGGAAAGATCAGCGAATCCTCAACGGTATTAATGTTGATGGTGTGTGTGTGTGCGCGCGTGCGCACGTGTGTGTGTTGTATGATGTATGTACGTATGTCTTCCCTCATTTGTGTATACTGATGTGTGCAAGGCCTGCATGCATTTTGCTTAAGGTGTATGCGTGCAGTGCTGTCCTACACTGCCTGGCTTCTTGTCCAGGTGTGGGAGTGATTTTGAGTGCACTATTTCTCTATTACACCTTAACAGGGAAACCTTTTCAAAAGTCAACCTCCCCTTCCCCCTCCCCCATAGGTAAAGACTCCGCATTACTGTCCCCAAACCTGCCTCAAGTATAGTTTCAACTGTCATTGTCAGCCAGCCGAACGTCTCTGTCGACAGAGATTTAGCCAACAGGAAACGGATGCAATGGCATGTCGTGTGAAGCTGTTCCTCTGTGCAGTATCTCTTTCTGTAAGTTTCATTTTGTGTTTCGGTTAGCGTTCTTTAAAGCTATACCGTTAAATAACAGTAGAGGGCAGCACCTACTGACTTTCAAAGCTTTTTTTTAAACATAGGCCTTATTCTTGTAGCAGTATCCCTCTTTAAAATTTTTTATTTTAATTTGAGAATACGGGTAAATGCTTCTAACTTTCAAGCATTTCTAGGACCTACTTCAATTAAATAAAATATTTTTTACATTTCAGAAAAATCTAATCTCGGCTCTTTGTTGCTGTATTTATTTGAAACCAAGCAAAAACAGCGCAAAACTGGACCAGGAGAGCCATATGGCCTGATGGTTTTTTTTTTTTTTTGTGGCACCAAAAGTGCTCATTTTGCATCTGATTTCTTTGGTTTTATTGATTTAAAAAAATAAAAAAAATTTAAATATTTGTGACTTTAGCCCTTTCCCGGAAAGGGAAAATTATATCAGTGGAACCAATGGCTTACCTGTCTTTTCTTAACCTTGCACCTTGTTTGAAAGAACAACGTCTAAGAACGTCCAGCTCTTTGGGATTGGATTGAGAGTCCCCTGCTCCAGCTTGCACGTCTATATTGCTATGTGGCTGATGTACATAACCCTGTCGCTATATCGCTGCTGTTCTTAAACTCGTGTGGATGCAGTTAACGGTTATTTCACATTGTTGGTCATTTTGGAATAAGAGCACAGGTCTGCTAAATTCATGTCGGGCTGCAGTTTTGTAGGAAATTTCGCGAGGTGGGCGTGGCTGGGCTCATTAATCAGGCAGGTTTCATGTGCGGTTACTGACGTTGGGCCTGTCCCAGCCTGTACTGGACCCACACACACACACACACACTAATTAGATTACAGCAGCTTTTTTAAAAAAAGACCGTCGATCGTGCTTCAGCGAGGTCCACCCCTCCGGGGGTGGATTTACGGAACGTTCCATTGTTTCCGGAACTGCCGCATCGATCCAGACTCGGCAATCTCTGTTTACTTCTTCAGTTTCTTTTTATTTATTTTTTTTAATTAAAGCGCAGGCTTTGCTAATTTATTTTGAGTTTGATTATGTTTCATACAACAACAAAAAAAACAAAAAACTTTTTTTTTTTAAACCGGAGACATTGCTGAAAAGAGAACTAAAATATAAACATGTTTTGGGAACAAAGTATGTGGTATGTACACCATTGCTTGCATACAATCGTACAGGAGCTGTGCCCTTAGAAACCATTTTAGGAGCCACGTTCATCACCATAGGAACCGCGTTCAAGCCCAGCCATACGAGTCATGTCCTTAGGGCCTGTTTCAGGGATTATGTCCACGGCCATAAGAGCAGGGTGATTTATTGGGGGGTAAAGGGGTGACATGGTCTGGCTGGTCGCACCCAAACCCCCACCCTCCCCGTTTTTAGTCTGATCAATTCTTCAGTGTTTGTTCTGAAGCACGCCACTGTTCTCTGTAACCAGAGCAGCACTTAAAAAGCAATTTTTGGGGTGTATGGTTCATCGGGTCAAGGGCACCCAATGGCAGGGTTACCCAAAAAAAATATTTAAAAAAACACTCCTACCCCTTTCTCTAAAACTCAAGGCATTTCTGCTTTAACACACACATCCAATACAGTTTGATTTAGACAATTCCACAGTATATTGTGCAAAAAATAAATAATAATTAAAAATCTAGGGAAAGCATTTGGTTGGACACATTGTAACACCTTACCAGCCCCTGGCATTCTGGGTCTAATTAACGCGATGCCTTTGTCATCAAAGATGAACACAATGTGATCAGTCATGGGGTGATCTCTGATGTGTCATTGGTCACCATGGAGATCTGTAGTTTATTTAGCACCTAAAAAATAAGTGTGATGACACAATGAAAAATTATTCTCCCACCCACAGAAACTTCTACGTATTTCCATAGACAGTGCTCCATACATTTGGCCATTTCCAGTCAGAAAATGGCGACTAACTGCACGAGCCCCTCCTGTTATAAATTAACCCGCATAGTTAGTAAAAAACGAACAAGTTGGCACCATTGATTATTTGCAAATGGAATAAAAACGTGGTTACAGCTGGCAGGAATATCTTAATTACATTCCGAGGGAACCAACTGAGGATGAAATCGGACATGACCGATTGATCACTCGCAGGGAAGAGTATTGATCGGAAAGCATTCCACATACACTGCTGTGGAACCGTCGAGGCCTAGCTAGTGTGCGCGTATGTTTTGGGTGGATGCGTAAAGAACAGTGCAACAATACTACATGATCAGTTAAGGGTGGTGTTATATAGCTCTCGCAACCGCCTTTTCTCGTAAATTAGCTGCGGACATTTTGGAACACGGTCTTTTTACTCTTGGTAGTTTTATGAGGAGAACGGAGCCCTCAACTTATGCAAATATGCACAGGCTTTCGGCTACAAATCACAGTCTAACCGCACTTATCTTTCTGTTTATGGCTATGGTCCTCTTGCTTGGGCAGTATTTCCATCAACACAGACACGGATCAGTGGCCAGAGAATTGAGTGAAATATCAGTTTTAATACAAATATTCCTAATCGAAAAGAAAAAAACAACAGAATATTGTGTATCAACAAAACAAACATGCAAACAAATTGTAACATATATAATATTCTGGCTCCCCCGGAGAAAGCTCGATCTCAAACTGTTAATAAAAATGTCAAGGATTTGACTTATTCTACTCACAATGTAGACTTATCAGGGAATGCACTGAATTCGTTTGCGCTTCATGTGAAACGCGCTGACCCCCGTTCGATGGCGCTGCGCACAACCAGAATTGCCTAACATTAGGTCAGTGATGCCGATTCCTGAACTGTAACCTATCGAGTAGAAAATACTATTACATTATTGGTACCCCGCATCTACCTCATCGTGCGAGCGACCATACCTGTTTGCAGACACCGTTTAACAGTCCCGTTATTCGCAGTGCTGCTTGCCTACAGCAGTGGGAACGCGACGCCAAATCGATTTCACATAAGACGAAGGCGTTCATTCGCAATATAGCAGTTTCCTGTTCATTGAGCCACGCGCGGCTCAATAAACGAAGCCCGTGTTCCACAAGCGCGCTCCTTGCGCAGACCAGTAGAGCTGCAGAGAGACAGACAGAAAGAGAGAAAGAGAGAGAAACAGAGGGTCACCCAAGTTCAGGTGAACAACTATCCCGAGTACGGGGTCAGATGCTAACAGAGCAACAACGATTTTAAATATTTTGGCGGCCCAGCTGAGCCTGAATGACCCGTGGGGATTTAAATCACCGGCAGTCTGTCCACACTGCTGCAAGGTAAATGGCGGTGACCGACACCATTGATTTCTCCTGCTTGTCTATAAGTTTCCAGAGAGAGAGCACTGTTTTATTATTGTTATTATTACTTCATAGAAACTTATCCACTAAATTGTAATTCTGAAAGGTGCCGTGCCACTTGTGTTGGCGTTTAATTTTCATGGTGTATGGTTTGCCTTTCATGTTTTGTTGATGTGATGCACCAATTGGACTAATCGACACAATGAAGTGTCCAAATTTACAGTGTGCTTACATGTAACATCTGTTTTATACACGAAAGGTAAGCTTGCTGTTCCTCTGTTAATTCATGCGGTAAAATTGTAAAGTTGTTCAAGGCTAGTTTTCTAGGAAATGGCTGAAATCCTTGTAAGTCAATTATATAGGGAACTCATGGACAGTTTGAAAACACAACCGAGCCTCTTGGAGTTACTCTAATTTACCCCTTCAATGTTGCAGTTGGGAGAGCTTCTCTTGCGTACTGATAACGGCAGGTGATGCTGATGACGCTGCCCTTCGTATCATAGGCTACCCACGGGATTGTAAAAATAATCGAATGTTGTTAACGCAACGACTTAATCGAGCAGACTTTGCGTGTAAATGCAGATAAAGTATTCTTTTTTGCGATTCTTCTATTTTTACCCAAATTGCTGCGCTGAATATCCGTAGACAAATTTAAAATACGCACGCAATTATGGGCTCGCTGGACCACCACGAAGCGGTCAACAATTCCTTTAATCGGAATGTTCCAGAAGCGCCCTTAGCCTAGTCCATGAGCAGTAGCATACTTACCAATGCTTTTTTGTTTTTATGTATTTATTTCTAAATACACTTTCATGTACTTAGTATAACATGTTGTGTCTTGTGTATGTGTTTTTAGTTTTAAAAGAAGAGATATAATGTTTGAATTTGTTGCAAGCAAATTATATAAATAAATGTATGTATGTATTATTCATAATGGGTAATGCACGTTCCAATAGCTTTGTAAATGTGAATGAATTTTAAGTGCGTAAAATTGCGACGCAGAAAATAAATACGTTATTACTCGATTAAAAAAAAAACCTTCCTGACTAATTTTTCAGCTTCTGTGGATCCGTTTACGATTGCCCATGATGGTTTACCATGATGTATTGGATCGTTTTTGCAATTCAGTAACGTGTGTTTACAGGCACCGAAGCATGTAGTAGTAGTCCTGGTTTGAACTCCGGGGTTATAGTTTCAGTGCAGTGATTCTGATATGTATGCTCTTCAGTCACTTAAAACAGTCAAATGAAACTGCACGAGCTACCTGCGCCAGCAGTGGTTTTGACATGTTTGACAACATTTTAATTTCATATTCGAACATATGTTGGGCAACATTTTAATAAAGGGCGGAGTCCAATTTAAGTGGGTTCTAGACTCAGAGAATTTAAGAACTAGTGGTTTAATTAATGTGGTTTTTGGTTCTATTAATATCTGTAATGTATCTAGGTGGACTCCAGGAAGAGTAGCTACTGTCCTAATGGAGATATAAATAAGCATCTAATGTTTAATGTGGTTTAATGAAGTGTCAGCTAAGCAGTCAAATACGACTCACTTAATATATTTAGAGATTGTTCTTTCAGTACGACGCTGTCCTGACCCTCCCCGAATCCCATATTTAAATCTCTGCCCCGCCCCCCTTCACCTGTTGTCCTGCTCCTGGACCAGGCACAGCACTGCGCGTGTGAAAATGGGCGACTGGAACTTCCTGGGCGGGATCCTGGAGGAGGTGCACATCCACTCCACCATGGTGGGGAAGATCTGGCTGACCATCCTCTTCATCTTCCGCATGCTGGTGCTGGGCGTGGCGGCGGAGGACGTGTGGAACGACGAGCAGTCCGAGTTCGTGTGCAACACGGAGCAGCCGGGCTGCCACAACGTGTGCTACGACCGCGCCTTCCCCGTGTCGCTGGTGCGCCTGTGGGTGCTGCAGGTCATCTTCGTGTCCTCGCCCTCGCTGGCCTACATGGGCCACGCCCTGTACCGCCTGCGCGCGCTGGAGAAGCAGCGGCAGCGGCGGAAGGCCCAGCTGCGGCGGGAGCTGGAGGAGGCCGGCGCTGGCGCCACGGCGGCGGGGTTGGCGGCGGACGGCGAAAGGCGGCGGCTGGAGAGGGAGCTGCGCGCGCTGGAGCGGCGGCGGATCGACAAGGCGCCGCTGCGCGGCTCGCTCCTGCGCTCGTACGTGGCGCACATCCTGACCCGCTCCGCCGTGGAGGTGGGCTTCATGCTGGGCCAGTACCTGCTCTACGGCTTCCGCCTGGAGCCGCTCTACAAGTGCGAGCGCGAGCCCTGCCCCAACGCCGTCGACTGCTTCGTGTCCCGCCCCACGGAGAAGAGCTTCTTCATGGTGTTCATGCAGTGCATCGCCGCCGTCTCGCTGCTGCTCAACCTGCTGGAGATCCTGCACCTGGCCTACGGCCGCATGAGGACGGGCCTCCTGGACTACTACCCGCAGCTGCGCGACGAGCTGGACGACTGCTACGCGGGCCGGCCGCAGGTGTGTGTCAGCGCGCCGTCTGCCGCGGCGGAGGGGGTGGGCCACAAGACCGCCGCTGCCCCGCCCGGTGCCCGCAGCCCCTCGCCGGACGAAAAGCGGAGCTCCCCCCCGCCGGGGTACCGCCCCTCTGCCTTCACGCCCGTCCACGGCGACGGAAAAGATGGGGTGAAGGAGGCCCCGTCCAGCCCCGCCAAGGGCGACAGGAAGCCCAAAAGCGCCGGCGGCAGCGACGCACGCTCGCCGTCCGCCAAGGATAGTACCGCTACCTCGCCCAAGCAGGAGGCGGAGCCTGAGAAAGGCCCCGCCCACCTGCCCCCCCACAGCAAGGAGGTGGCGCCCGGGAGCCTGCAGTTGGCGGGCGGAGGGCGGAAACCGCGACGGGTGAGCGCGCCCTCGAGCTGCGCCACCCTGGTGGAGGGGAAACCCGCCACCGCGGCGTCGCCCGGCGGCCCGGGGGGCACCAGGGCTCGGCTCGGTCCCGGCCTAGCCCGGCCCGTCTCCAGGTCGGACCCCAGGGGGCCGGGCCGGTCGCGGACCCCCGAATCGGTGGAGGAGTCGAGCTCCGAGTCCCAGCACAGCCCGCGGCGGCTCTTTCCGGCCCACAGGACGTCGCTAGCGAGCTGCGCTAGCAGCAGGTGGGCCGCCACTGACCTGCGCATCTGAGCGCTTACACACCTTTACCTCCGCTATCGCCCTCACCTCCAGGCCACAGGGGGTCGCTAGCGAGCTGCGCTAGCAGCAGGTGGGCCGCCACTGACCTGCGCATCTGAGCGCTTACACACCTTTACCTCCGCTATCGCCCTCACCTCCAGGCCACAGGGGGTCGCTAGCGAGCTGCGCTAGCAGCAGGTGGGCCGCCACTGACCTGCGCATCTGAGC
Organism: Anguilla rostrata; assembly: GCF_018555375.3. Lineage (NCBI taxonomy): Eukaryota > Metazoa > Chordata > Actinopteri > Anguilliformes > Anguillidae > Anguilla > Anguilla rostrata. Next base: position 3,777,755 of record NC_057933.1, on the reverse strand, counting down.
GCTTACACACCTTTACCTCCGCTATCGCCCTCACCTCCAGCCCAGAGGTGAAGTGAACCGTCTCTGTGACGCACTGGACAGAAACGTCCTATCAGGGCAGAGGTCTCGTCCTGGACGACTGCACCCTCTGCTGGTTTTTGGTGTTTTTCAGCGCTTGTGTCTCTGATTGGCTACAGAGACCGCACCTTGTTTTAAAGGTCTAAAATGAGCTGCTGACTGAATGGAAACCATAAAAACCTGCAGACACTGCGGCCCTCCAGGCCTGGAGTTAAACCTGCAGACACTGCAGCCCTCCAGGACCGGAGTTAAACCTGCAGACACTGTGGCCCTCCAGGCCTGGAGTTAAACCTGCAGACACAGTGGCCCTCCAGGCCTGGAGTTAAACCTGCAGACACAGTGGCCCTCCAGGACTGGAGTTAAACCTGCAGACACTGCGGCCCACCAGGCCTGGAGTTAAACCGGCAGACACTGCGGCCCTCCAGGACTGGAGTTAAAAGACTCTGCGGCCCTCCAGGACTGGAGTTAAACCTGCAGACACTGCGGCCCTCCAGGACTGGAGTTAGACCTGAAGACTCTGCGGCTCTCCAGGCCTGGAGTTAAACCAGACTCCAGGACTGGATTGTGCGATATCTGGTGTAGTGAAATATGTACTGTATAAGCAGGGAGAGCAGAAGCTTTGTATGTTTGAGACCCACAAACCAGACATGGCACTGAATTACAAGCTGGTGCTAGTTTTTTTGTTACCATTTAGTACCGATTTCATACATGTAGGGTCATGATGTTTGACATTATGGTCTGAGGATGTTTGAACAGGTTCCATCACTCCTTTAAATTAGTGTCCCCTAGCCCCCCCCCCCAAACCCATTTCTTTTCTCATCTCTCCTTTTAAAAAATCATTCAGCTCAATGAAAGAGTTTTCCCCAAAATCAGCCACCTCATATCATCAGGATTATGTTTTATGAATAATATGAAATCAAGAACTGAAACATAAACAACCCCCAGGCTGAGGAGACGTTCAGGAGCCAAATGATGTCATTGCACACACCCCCACCACCCCATCACAGACACCTAAGTTCAGCTCGCTCTGTTTTTCTGTCAGATCACCTGATCGACATCGGCAGATGTGTTCCATCTTGAAACAGAGATCACTGTAATAGTGGTCTAATGGTTGCTGAACAGTTTCCACTGAGTGGTACACGTGTGTCGGGCCTAAGGGGGGGAGGGGGGCGTACCCTTAACACTGAAACAATCTGGTATTAAAGGGCACTTTTGTGAATTATGTTTTTGTAAAACCAAAGGTGTGTAAAAAAGAAAAAAGGTTTATGTTGATTATCTTGTAGAAAGCATCTGAAATGTACATTCTTTTTCTTCTTTTTTTATAAATTTGACTTTTGGAATCTAGTTGGTGTCACCGTGATTTTGTTTCAAAGTTTTTCTTTTAACGTTTCTGTTACTACATCGTATGACGATTTCTGCATCCATTTTAATGTTGTTTTGTCAGTTTTATTCGTCAGTGAGATATTGCCATTCATGTTAACACACAAAAGCTCTGTGTGAAGGTTTCAAGCCAAAGCAACTCCAACTTCATGAAAAAAAAACAGACAAAAAAAAAAAAGAACATTCAATTTTCACGTCACATACAACAACAGAAAGCACTTCCTGTAAAGATACCGTGAGACATGTGCCTCCTTCTACATCAAGGTCGTGACTAATCCATGTAATTCCAAACCAGCCACAATCCCCTGTCAACAGCCGGTCACCCTCACTGTTGTCAAACGACAACTGGTCCTCAAACGGGCAGCTAGCTTCAACAAAGACCACGGGGCAATCCTTTCATGCTCAAAAAACTATGTATTTAACCCCCCCAACCTCCCCCATACAGAGAAAAAATACAATCAAACTAATATAATGTAGCTTACATAGAAACTTCAGTAGAGAATAGAAGAAAAAAAAAACAACAACTTTTGTCTCCTATTTACAGAAACAGAGAAAATCCCTTACATGTCCAGTGTTGCCTTACTTTCAAGTGATCGTCAGTGAGAGAGAGAGAGAGAGAGAGAGAGAGAAAGAGAAAGAGAGAAAGAAAGAAAGAAAAGAACTATTGCTGTGTCCCCATGAGGTAGATTCATTCTGTCGTTCCGTCTTCTTTTGCAGGTTCGTATTGCGAAAGCTGTGGAAAAGGTGACGAGGGAGGTAAAAACACAAATGTTTTCAAACGTTATTTTTAAGAAGAGGCGGCATACGATCTCTAAATTCCTGAAAGTGCCAGTTCACTTCCTGCGTTTTTAAAACGTATCATATCGTTTCAGTGTATGTTTTGAGTTGGCACAGACGGTTTTTATTTCATGTACAATGAAGGATCATTTTCATACTCATAGATACTTTCAGGAGGCAGAAAGTCATTGGAAACATATGTAAAAAAAAAAAAAACTACACATTAATAGATAGGTGAATCTACAATGTCCTTCATCACACACCGTCTGGGCCAATCGGAAACAAACACCAATTAAGACCAATTAGGCGCGTCGTTGTTATACCCTGTTCTTCAGCTCTTTGTTCTCCTCCAATAGGAGCTCGTACTTCTGGTTCAGGTCGGCCAGCTCCAGGCGCAGGGTCTCCACGTCCGCAGGCTCAGGGCTGACCACGCCCAGGTGCTGTTTCAGGAAGCTGGTGCACGTGTTAAGGGCCTCTTGCCCTTCCCCCTTCCTTCCGACAACTAAACGGCCGACTACAGGCCTCTGTTTGGCCGGCTAACTTTCAGACCTATATTTAAGGCTGGCTAATTAATGTAGTAAAAATTGTAATGTAATCAGAACAATCTTCCTGCCTGCCACAATCACCCTTACCTGGCCAGTTTTTTCTCACTTGGCTGGCTACTCCAAACTTTGAGGAACTGGCTGAACTTTCAATAAACAGTGGTACACAAGGACCAATACATTGTGAGATTTCATACAGACTTAAGTAAGCAAATGTTTCACAATGCCAATCACATATTGTCCACCAATTAAAATATGGTTTAAAGGTCGCCCCCTTGTGGTCACCGACACCGTTTCCAATAGCAACCTGGTCATTTCCCTTGCATGTACTGTAGTGGCCAAGCCCAGCCCCACTTAGGTTCAATCACATGGCCTAAGAAAGCTACCAAATAGCGTCAAACTGATAGTGTGCCGGTGGATTAAAAACCACTGGAACACCTTTTGAACTGCAGACTCTCCCGCACTTTGACCGTTTGCTCCCTGACTGAATGGAAACGTTTTGGGATCATTTTCCAAAAGGATACTCCAGAGCATTGTTCGGTTTTTCATTCTCTTCATACAAAGCGATCAGCACTGTGGAAAAAAAAGGTGGACTTTGTGACATCCTGAAATGTTCACAGCAGGTAAACATACCACACTTCCGCTCCCTGAGTTGGCACTTATGTCCAAAAAGCACCTTACCACTCGTGAGACTGTCGAGAACACCGGCCTTTTCCAAGTACCTCCGAAACTGCTCGCGCTTGGATTCGGAGGCCTAAAACCATGGGAGTAGAAAAAAAACGAGTCGTAACTTAATTTGAAGAATGTACATCATGCCAATATCAAGCTTTATTGTATTATTTCACAACCTTATGCTGGCAATATGCGGTGCTGTGATATGGCACAGAAAAAAGTGTAGAGAGTAACCATTAGAATAGCCAGAACACACACGAATAGGGGTCATCAATAAAGCGGCGCTTGAGTGCCAGAACGACATAGAAAACGACAGTAATCGATTCGAACGATAGAGAACAAATTCCTTTTGGTCAAGAAAGACGACTGTGCCTTATGGCCGGATATACACTTATAAAGTAATGTTAATTATTCGAAGTTACGAACATGGAAAGCTATAAAGCGGCATAGCTGGCTAGCTTTGCATGACTTTGTGAATTCGTCTGATATTAGCAAGTTGTTGTGTCAAAAATGTGTAATTAGCCAAGGTGATGTGACGCCCAGGAGAACTGGAAATAACGAACTATTTCAGCAATTTTAGCTGATGTTAGCGAACGCTTGTATCCACCCATTGCTCGCTAGCTTTCTAAAACCTTAAATGCAACGAAAAACTTGGAATGTCGCTGCTATTTCAAAATGCGAATTAACACTGGAGCAAAAAGCACTCGCTTTCCAGTTAGTTTGTCCTATTTTCTCCACTGCCAACCATCTAACTAATTAGTTATCAAAGTTAGCTGGCTGGCTAACAAGCTAGCCAACTTCACAGTTGATAAATAGCTCGTTGTCTAAACCAACTTCCTTGACAACATAAAACCTTTGCGGGACGGACCATGACAGAAATTACAAGTTCTAATTAGCTAACGTCAGCTGCACCAGGCTAGATAATGCAAAAGTAACACTTACTCTGTAATGTGCCATGACTGCGCGTTTACGTTAGCCAGCTAACTATCTAACGCAAAGTTTCGTTTCTCGGAACACTACGGCTGGCTCTACGGCTAACTTGGCGGAGTTAGAAACTGTCGGTGTGAGCATGCTCTCCTCGGGAGAAGCCAGAAAGCTCCATGGAGTCTGCGCAAACCACAACAAACGGTAACCACTAGCAACGTTTCGGGGAGGTCTTACGTTCATAAGCTGTGTTATATTTCATATATATGTCTGTTATTATTATAATATATATTTTTTATTATAGTAATAATTAATGTGTAGGATTCTGATGCTTTGTTTTGGACATCGGTCTGCTGGTGGCAGTAATCTTGTTTTTGTGCTTATTTGCCATTGGAATACTTCCCACAAGTAGAAGTTGTACGATGTCTCTAAAGTAATCAGATGGCGTAAATAAAGAAGATTAAAAAGAAGCGAAAAAATAAAGCGTAATAGTAAACGCTACGCATAAATGTATTTTATTTAAAACAGAACTGTGGAGAGTGTGAGCCTTTGTGCCATCGTGTGGACAGACTATATTACTACAAATGTTACTCAATATAATGCGTAAGTAGGCCTACGTTGTATACAACTTGCGTACTCATTATAGCCACAGACAAATGGCTTCAACGAATCTATGAATCGTTGTGGCTATTTCTGCAGGGAACCCAGAAAAGTGGCACACTCCTGGTGCCCTGTCAACAAGCTGCAGCCTGGCAGGTGATTCCATTCTTTCCATCCCAGAAAATGGTGGTGAATGCCCACAGCCCAGGGCGAAGACTGCCCCCTGGTGGACCACTACCGCCACCACCACATTCAGCAGCTCGCTGTGTATTTCCAAGCTGTCTCCCATCCAAATAACATTCAGCTGCAGCATTGTTCTGCTTCATCTGTTGGCACGAGGGGCGGTGGTGCAGTGGACAGCACTGTCGCCTCACAGCCAGCGTTGCCAGATTTGAAAATGGTGAATACACCCAAAAGCCATTTCCTCCTGCATAATAACTTGAAAAAAGTAGCCCAATTGGGAAATATGGCAGCACTGCTCACAGCACATGTTGGGTTCAAATCCAAGGCGGGGCCTTTCTGTGTGGAGTCTGCATGTTCTCTAGGCGTCCACGTGGGTTTCCTCCAAGTAAGTACTCTGGTTTCCTCCCGCAGTCCAAAGACATGCAGGTTAGGTTAATTGGAGAGTCAAAATTGCCCATAGGTGTGATAGATTGGGGAACTGTCCAGGGTGTTTTCAGCCTCGCTGTCAATGCATGCTGGGACATACTCCCAGCATGCATTGAGAGACCAGTTTGGCTAGTATGGTGCCATGGGTCTGGGGAATTGCACTGGCCAAGCGGTCTGTTGTACTGATGAATTGCCGGCACAGTGCAATTTTGAGCTTCTGATGTGATGGGGAAGAAATATCAACTTCATCAGTGGGGGCTCACAGAAACATGTTACTCAATAAAAAATTGCCATAAAAAAATCACCAGACAGGGCTGCCTTAAGTGATCACACAGTTAAATATGAGTGATGTGCATGACTGAAACAAGGCAGACATTACCATGCCAAAATACAGTGACATAATAACCAGTAGTTCCCACATTTTTTAAAGCCTCCCAGACAACTTTGGTTCTGCTTGGATGTGATTTTGTTTTTTAGTTTCTACAGGAATTGTTTGTTCCTTCAGCCCTCTACCCCCCCCACCCCCAAGGAGGGACACCCCCTACTTTGCCAACCACTGACATAAGCAGTAAGCCTTATCATTAGGGAAAACAAGCAGTGTAAAATAACTCTAGTTGTTTAAATTTACATGCTTACATACAAATTGAAGCATGGCTACCTTACTGTCGATGGAACTTAAATACAAATACAATACATACATATATATATATATAGATATACATATATATATATATATATTATCAGTTATTAAGGATTACTTTTTAAAGTGAAATGGTCTTAAGTTGGTGACGGGTTGTCAGATGGTCAACTTTTTTCTTACGAACTTTAAACTACACAGCGTTTACCCTGTCTTCAGGTGAAAGGTCACACAAAACAAGCTCGCACACCGTCCACCGAGTCAGGTGACTGTAAAACATATGACACGAGATGAACCACCCTGCTTGTTCAGGTTTCCCTGAGCGACGTCGTTTCTGACCAATGAACATACCCGTTGTCAGACTGCCAACCAATAGAACAGCCGAGGGTGGGTTCACGCGGTGGATTTCGTTGAAAGGGAAACACGGGGACGCAAAGATTTAAAGGAGTAGAGAGAGAACTCTAGCTTGTTCTGGGGTAGATTAGTTGGACAGGCATTAAACAAATACTTACAAGGCTCTCTTTCGTCGGCGGTCTGTGGTGGAGGGTGGCATTCGCGAATAAAACGAGGGAATAGGGGGGGATCGGGGAGGCTAGCATTGTCGGGTCAAAATGTCTATTCAGTTCGAGGAGCCGCTGGCGGGTAGCTACGGGGTAGTGGACTCGTTCCCAAAAGATTTTGGCTACGGGGTGGAAGAGGGGGACATCGAGGATAGCCCGGCACCCTCAGACAGCAAGCCAAGGATACTGCTAATGGGACTACGACGGAGTGGCAAGTCTTCTATTCAGAAGGTGGGGAAGAGAAACTGCGAGGCGGCGGACGTGATTCACTAGTGTTGTCTTTTACATAACGCCTTATTGGTGTTGGCTAAATGCTAGCCATTCAGCTAGATGTACCATCAGCTGATACGATGGACTGCAACTGCTTCCTTGCGTGCACACCACTACATAGGTTATAGATAGCAGCCACTTCGCTGGCTATTTTTCGCAACGCATCTTACTTAACTTACCCAGACTTTGCGCGTATTGCTACGTTCGTGGAGGCTGGATAACTAGCTTGTTACTTTTTTAATTTTTTATTTAAACTGACGTTGTTTGTAGTTTGTGGTCACTTCGGGCGTCAGCTGCCACTGCGTTGTAGTTAGCAACCACATAGCTAACTATCAAGCTAAAATTAACCAGCTGGCTGGATATTGACTGTCGATAACTGGAGGGTTTTACTTCGTGGGAAGCTTAAGAGCATGGCACCTGACAGTGTTCAGATTGCGTGCTGTAGGAATGACATGCGGAAAGGGGCCCGGCGAAATTAGCAAGATGGCTAGCTAGCCACGCTCCCAGGTGGAATGCAGGTGTTTTGGGCTGGCTAGCTTCTTAGCCTGCTGCTTCCTTTTTGCTGCCAGTGGGTCCACACATTGACACACGTGGGCACGTGACCCAACAGCACGCTATGTAGCGAGGCATTTGTTTGATTTAGCTGCATGTGTATGTATGCGTTCATGTGTACAGCAATTGCCTGGAGTACGAGCGCACGCTGCGGCTCAACCTTACGCACGACCTATTTAGACACGATGTGTCAGAAATGAGAGGCACTCGACCGACATTCCCACCTGGCACCTTGTACTAGGTACCTAGGTGGTTATTTTGTGCGCTGGCTAGCGTTACCTAGCCAGGACGGACATGTAATTGATTGCCGGTGGTGATTTGCAGGCTGTCCAGCGCAATGTCCACGGCAGCCTAGCCACACGCATACCCAGTAACATTTAAGCAAGTCATGCTTATTTTTATGAACCGCTCACGTGCGCATGTATATGCATTAGTATTTTTAAATAAGACCGTTCAGCGAAAACTTGGTCATTGCACACAGTCTTTTAATGTTAACGTTGATTGTTGTAGCTATTTGTGTTAGTTGTGTTTAAGCCTTCTGTGTGACTTGGGTACAGCAAGGTGAATAATTTATTATAAAAACTGCATCTATGGTTGCAGTGGCAGACATTTTAGCATTATTAATAAATGACAAGCATAAGTTATGCTCTGATTTATTAAAGGGGAAAAAGTCAAATTGTGCTACGTGTGAAGGAAATAACGTATGCAGAATATAAAATTGGCAAAGGTTACAACCAAGGAGCATGCCTTTCAGAAAGTCTGATTTCCTTGTCTCATTTCGGTAGTGTCTTCTGTCCGCTCAAGGTTAAATTTCTTTGTTTTTCTGTTTTATTTGCCTTTAAGCGTTTACTGTATTTCCTTACCAAGTGCAAAGTGCGAGGCAGTTGACGACAGTTTTACCTGAACACTTTCGTTGCTTGTCGGCCGGTGCGCTAAGCGCTCGTTCTTCCAGTGATGTAACTGATTCGAACCTGACAAAGGTGGACGGTGGAAATCGAGGCTACCTCACGAGGCCCCACGAGGGCCTAGATATTCAGCACGTTTTATTCGTCAGTATCACGCTCTGTGTATTATATAAATTTTGCCATTTGATGTATTGTAAACAGAATTATTAAGGGCAAATCTTCATCTTCCCTGTATTCTGTGGTGTCTGGGTTAAGGTGGTGTTCCACAAGATGTCGCCCAACGAGACTCTTTTCTTGGAGAGCACCAACAAGATCTACAAGGACGACATCTCCAACAGCTCCTTCGTCAACTTCCAGATCTGGGACTTCCCTGGCCAGGTCGACTTCTTCGACCCCACCTTTGACTATGAGATGATTTTCAGGGGTACGGGGGCTTTGATATTTGTCATTGACGCACAGGTGAGTGTGACCTAACCTGGACCTGCACGTGAAATAAGTAAATGCATGTTACCTAAAGCCAGGGGTTCCCAGACTTTCCAAACCTTCTGCACTGTATGTTTTGTGTAAATGGATTTTGAAAGAAGCCCCATGCCTTGTTGATATGTAGAACTGGAAATGACAATATGCAATAACTTTGTCAATTTTAATATGAGCCATGCGAAAATAAAATGAATGCACCAGGGATGTGATTTTTTTTTTCCTGAGCCTTGACCTCAACCCCATCCAACACCTTTGGGATGAATTGGAACGCCGACTTCGAGCCAGGCCTAATCGCCCTAACAGTGCCCGACCTCACTAATGCTCTCCTGGCTGAATGGAAGCAAATCCCTGCTGCAGTGCTCCAAAATCTAGTATACAGCCTTCCCAGAAGAGTGGAGGTTGTTATAGCAGCAAAGGGTGGACCAAATCCTTAATGTATTAATGCCCATAATTCTGGGTGAGATGTTGGATGTCAGGTGTCCACATACTTTTGGCCATGTAGTGTACCTCCCAGATGTCACTCTTCATGTATGTAATGTCAGGGCAGAGCTTGTTGTCAAAGATTCTGACAGTCGCAATATTTGAACGTACTGTCATTCCTGAAACGGTATACAGACATCATTAAATGTCTGAATGCTGAGACTAAACTGCAATGCGATGGAATAGTAGATAAATGATTTTTTTTTTTTCTTGCTTCTTAATTGGCAGTGAATTTGCTGAGTAGGAGATTTTGTTTGGTGTTTGATGGCACGGGACGTCCTGTACTGATGCCCTGAGTTTCTGTGTCTTTTCCAAGAGCGCGTCTTTAGAATTTCTATTGCTCCTTTTGTGGACTTGAGCAAAGGGACTTGCCAAAAAAGGTGTTAACCAAAAACATTTGATGTCGTACTGCACGTTTGTTTTTAGTCTACAGTAAGGTTCAGATGTAGAGTCTCGCTGAGACGCAGAATGAATCCTTGACCACTTCTGCTTCATCCTTTGCATGATTATTTTTACTACTCTGCTGTAGCTGCTAATTTAATTTAGGTTAAAATTAATCTAGATTAGTTATGACTGGGTAAATGTGGAGGTTGACATGTGTTGTCAATGGCAGTGGAAAGAATAATCCATTTGAGAATGGAATCATGCAAGTTTGTTTAAATCGGTTCTGCACATTTTCTGCAGAAATGCTTGTCACGGTGATAATGTTGAAATCCCAAATACTTCTTTCCCGAGGCTAATTGGCAACAAATAGCATTATCGTAATCATGATCTATATCAGGGCCAACCCTGCTAACAAAGCATTCTCACAATGTTGCTGTCATTTTGTGGCAATATCATAACACTGGCAAAACATTCCAGAAACGTTGGGAGAACATTCCGTGTTGGCTTGCGTGGGCCTAATATGATGGAATTGGTGGCAAATCTTGATTGGGCAATTTGTATCATTTTTTATAAGAGCCGAACCAACCAAGGCCACCTAAATCTTCATTCAGGTCTGCCAAGATCAACAAGTGCATGTGATTCACGTACCCTCTTAAATTTTGGCATAATTTCAGCCCCCCCCCCTTGATATTTGTTTAGCTGAAACTGCAAACATGTTGAGAGATGTCTGAGCTGATCCTCATGCGCACAGAGCCGCACAGCAGGGCCTGTTGAAGTGCTGCTGGTGCTGCGCGTTGGGTCTATGGAATGGTGCGTGGGCCCCTTGTGTGTTTTCTCCACCTTTTCCTGGTTCTTGTGTTCCAGGCCCCGGAGATGTGACCGTGTCTTTGTGTTTGTGTCTCTGACACTTGTGTGCCTGTCTTTCCGTCCGTCCGTCCGTCTGTCCCCCTTGCAGGACGATTACGTGGAGGCGCTCGGGAGGCTGCACCTCACGGTGTCGCGGGCCTACAGGGTGAACCCCGAGATCAACTTCGAGGTCTTCATCCACAAGGTGGACGGTCTCTCCGACGACCACAAGATAGAGACCCAGAGAGACATCCACCAGAGAGCCAACGACGACCTGGCGGACGCCAGCCTCGACAAGCTCCACCTTAGGTTTGTTCCCCACATGGCTACTGCTGCTGCTGACTAATAACAGTCTGGGAGGTGATTTGTATTTTTTTCAGACCCTAAATGTCTCTGGGCCACTAATATTTTGTTTTTATTGCTGAACATTCTCTCCTCCTATCAGCTGTCAAGCTCTTGGTGTGTGTGTGTGTATGTGTGTGACCCTGACTTACCTAAGTCCTCTGTGTCTGGTTGAGACATTCAGGGTCTGGAAAAAAGTAATTCCTTGTTTATCCGGAATAATCTGGATTTAGTGATATCACATATAAAGTGGTATACCTTACAGGTATACCACTTTAACAGCTCTACTGCTCCAGCACACTGCTGCCAGTCCAGTCCCAGGGAAGTCTCTCCACAGAACACTGCTGTGGTTGTGCAGTAGTTCCCAGCATGCCAAAAACCCTTTAAAAAAACATAAACTGGGAATTTACTTTCACTTTTGATTTCTTTGTTCAGTGTCTGTTTTGGAATCCAAACCTGGGCCAGTTGTGCTGGAGTGCTGGAGACACTTCAGACTCTTTGCATGCTGATAAAATTTAAAAAAAACCATCTGGCAGATTCCTGAGAATTTAACAAAATGTGTAACACTGACCAAAATGTATGAACCTGTGAAAGAAGAATTTTAGTCTATGTACTGATGGAAAATCTGCCCTTTATAAAACTTTCAGCAACATGTAGAAATTTGTACTGGCACCTGAAGGGTTAAAGCGTTAAAAAAATAAAGAATGTGCCTCATGTTTATCGGATTAGATGGTGTGAAATTGGCTCCGCCTAGCTGTGTAAGGGCCCGGGTCTGAGTCAGTCTGTCTCCTCTGAACCTTCGGCTGGTGACGAATCATCAGGTTTTGGAATGAGAGAGGCCCTGTTCCCTGCCAGCTCCTGTCCAGTATATTTCCCGCTCTGCCAGGGCAAGGGTGGCTGTTTGTGACGAGCGAAGTGGGTGAAAGCCGATGAAGACCTTTCTCTGTTTCTTCCTCCTCTTTATTTATGTACATATATAAATTTTTTTCCCTGTATGGGATTCAGCATTCCGGCGATGCCTGGCATGTTGTTGCGACACGACACCGGGTGGAAATACTTGGCGGGTTTCGAAAGGATGTGGGGAAAGTGGCGTTGTTTTGATGTTTTGGTGTTTCGCAACCCCCCCCCCCCCCCTTCCCCCGCGGGGCAGTAGCTTAACTGGTTGGGAGGGGGGAGACGCGGATGCTCATGTACTGCAGCCTGACTGACTATCACAAGGGCAGTTTTACAGTCTGCCGCTACATGGTTAGCATTCTCTCACCAGCGCTGTTAAATTCTTGGGTCATCAGAGAAAGTCAGGATTAGCACTGAGGCCCTTTTCTCCGGGAGATGATCCCGGTGCTGTCAGACTCCAGTCCTCTAGGGGGCGCTGTGTCTGCAGGTTTAACTCCAGTCCTGGAGGGGGCTCTGTATCTGCAGGTTTAACTCCAGTCCTGGAGAGGGCTCTGTATCTGCAGGTTTAGCTCCAGTCCTGGAGGGCCACAGCGTCTGCAGGTTCAGCTCCAGTCCTGGAGGGCCACAGCGTCTGCAGGTTTAGCTCCAAGTCCTGGAGGGCCAAGTTCTCAATGAGATTCATTTTTGATCGAGTTTTTTGGACTAGATTCGATAGGCAGAACATTGTGTTTGCGTTTCGAGTGTTCCGCCTGTTGAACAGGAAGTTCGCTGAACAGTTGGCCCTGTTAGTAGGCGTCCTCGGGAGATGTTCTGTGGTCGTGTTTTGGGGGCGGGCGCATTGGTTCTGCTCAGCTGATGGTGGGGTATTGCGGTGAGCTACCAGTGTGTGTGATTACCCGCAGTACCACGACGGCAGCACGCAGCGGCCCTCTCAGTTTCCATGCCTACCGAATTCCAGAATCTGGACGCTCAGCTCAGTCCTGTTTATGTATTTAAACCGTTTGTGCGGTTTTGTTTAACGCTCTTGAACGTGCCCTTGATTTGATGCCGCTTGGCATTTATCGCTTCTGGTTCGCTAATAAAACACAAGGCCTGCCGGGATTGCGTTGTCGCAGAGAGCATTTACCTACTTGTGTTAATTTAAGCCCTTTTGGCGAAGGAGTATCGAAAACGAGCCTTTCGCTTTATTAAAAGCGTTGAGCGGTTCGGGGGTTTCCCGAGTGACCGTTTAAGCCTAATTGAAGCGGATGCGTGCGGCTGGCTGAGGGGCCGGGAGCGGCCCGGTAAACAAATCCGTCTTTTCTTTTAGCACGAGAACACGAGCACAGCGACACATTTTTTGTTTAATTTACTGAACAAAATTACATGAGATTAAATATAGGGAGGCCATGAAGATTCATTTGAGGGCTAAGGCAGGCCTAATTAATTGACTGTTGAGCTGGAAGGAGTAGGCACAGGCAGTAGGTGGGTTGCCTGGGGAAGGTCTAATAAACTCTGGCCTGGAGTAAGTGGTGCATGGATCCAATGTAGGAAATCGGCTACAGTACAGAATGGCCGCTTTGTGATACCGTTGCATTAAGTTCTCTGTTACATTACATTTGTTTAGCAGACGCTTACATCCTAAGTGACATACAAAAGTGCATATGAAGGTCATCGGAACAACCGTTACTGGCTTCTAAGGATGGCACCGCTCACTTTTCTATTGGAACTGCTGGTCGATCTGTTCAGTGCACCTGTGTGCATTTGGAACTTACTCTGGATAAGGACATCTGCAAAATAAATGTTACGTAGGCTAAATGTAATGCAGCTCATTCTGAGAGAATGCTCAGGTGGTATTTGGGTAATGCGCAGGTAATGGGAGCTCTGGTAATGCACAGGTAATGGGAGCTCTGGTAATGCACAGGTAATGGGAGCTCTGGTAATGCACAGGTAATGGGCGCTCAGGTAGTATTCAGGTAAAGTGCAGGTAATGGGAGTTCAGGTAGTATTCTGGTAATGCACAGGTAATGGGAGCTCTGGTAATGCACAGGTAATGGGAGTTCAGGTAGTATTCGGGTAATGCGCAGGTAATGGGAGCTCTGGTAGTTTTCAGGTAATGCACAGGTAATGGGTGCTCAGCTGTCACAGGATGTTTTAAGTGTTTATTTTTTTGTTCATTGAGTGCACAGTATGGATGGTAATGTACATATAGAGTATTGTATTATTATGCTTCACACTTAAGCAGTACAGAATCAGCGGTCGATGCATCGGTGCTAATCGCAGATCGTCATTGGTTAATTTTTTTTTTTGGCTTCCTTTGCTCCACCGGCTCAGTGGGGAAAAATTTGGCAGTTGGGCTGGGTTTGGGCTGTGCTGTATTACCTGGGACGTCCCAAGTTTCAGCCCGAAAGGGTCTGTCCCATCCAGCATTCCCTGTGTAACAGTTTTGTGAATAACCTACTGAATCTGGGAGACTGTGTGATTACTGTGCAGTGCTAATGTGATTAATTGGATAAATAGCAAGTGTGAAATGGTATTAAAAAATAACATTGTGAAATAAGCCCCCCACCCCCGCCCCCAAACACAGAGACAGACACGCACACACACACTCTCTTTCACTCATTTTCTCTCTGTCACACACACCGACTCACACACACACACGCACACAGAGGTACTGCTATAATCCCAGTTGTTTCCCTCTTCTACCTAACATGGCCTCTAACTTGGTGAGATCATGTGTTGACTTATCGATTCTGACCCTGCAGACTTGGCATCAGCGCTGTTTGTTGCCCAAACCAGTATGATTGCATTTATGCCAGTCGCCGTGGATACGAGCGAAGAGCGCCTTAAAGGTGACTGTTGAGAAGGCGGTCTGTGATCTGTCAGCAGCCTTTGTTTTCTGATCATGCCTTGTATGGTCTGTATGTCGTCTGTCTCGTTTTGTGAGTAGACTCCTCTAATGCGTCCCTCCTCCCTCTTTTTGGCTGGACTGCAACAGCGGGGCCAGCCCTATAAACGCGAATGTCTGTGACTGAGTGACTGAGTGATGAAGTTACACCATTGGTCGGCCGAGTTATGAAGTTACACCATTGGTCGGCCGAGTTATGAAGTTACACCATTGGTCGGCCGAGTTGTGAAGTTACACCATTGGTCGGCCGGATGAACTGGGTTGGGTCCAGCCATGTTTTGACCTGGTCTTGTTGCCCTTCTTTCCTCCATCCTCCCGTTCCAGCTTCTACTTGACGAGTATCTACGATCACTCCATCTTCGAGGCCTTCAGTAAAGTGGTGCAGAAACTCATCCCACAGCTGCCCACTCTGGAGAACCTGCTCAACATCTTTATATCTGTACGTATGTGTGCCCGCTCCCCTCCTGGTGAGGTGTGTGTGTGTGAGTGCGTGCGAGTGTATGTGTGTGTGTATTTCTGTGCGTGTGTGTGTGTGCGCGAGAGAGAGTGTAATTGTGTGTGTGTGTGTGTGTTTCTGTGCGTGTGTGTGTTTTTGCATTTGATGCTGGTATAAATGTAATATTTAAGGATTGTAAGAGAAACAACACTTTGTGTGAAATCTTATTCGAAATAACGAAGGCAAGTTGAATGCTTATTTTTATAAAAATTCAGATGAAATTTTGAATACGGAAGTGCTGAAAGTTCAGCTTCAGAGTACGGACCGTAACCGTGAGTTATGATTCCCTTAATTCTCACCCACGATCTCTCGTCTCCCGGGCGACAGAATTCAGGGATAGAGAAGGCCTTCCTGTTCGACGTGGTGAGCAAGATCTACATCGCCACCGACAGCTCCCCCGTGGACATGCAGTCGTACGAGCTGTGCTGCGACATGATCGACGTGGTCATCGACGTGTCCTGCATCTACGGGTGAGTCCGATTCGGAGGTCCCGCGGTCCCAGAAAAAATCCCCCCCCCCCAGGCATTTTAATCCCCGGAAAGCTCCTGGAAAGGTCACGGAAACCGCTCCCGCACCCCCCAGCCCCTGTAAAGCTAGCAGAAACCTGCGGGTACTTCTTACACTCCGCCGGCTGTGGGCTAAATGCCTCAGACATTCCTGCTAAATTCACCAGCTTTGACGTCCTTACACACCGGCCTGTCTGCTTCTAAGCCCTGTGAACAGAGCTTCTTGGTGACTTCCATTTCCTGCTAGAACACCAGTAAATGCGTTTGCGCAGAAAAGCAGAATATTTCGCAAGCAATGCAACTCCAGAATGAGCTGAGAACAGTGCAGTTTTTTTTTTCCACCCCCTGAATCTAAATATTGGCCAAAATCTTGCATTTCGACGTTGAATTGACGTTGTGGGAAGTGGTGAATTGGACCGGAGTAGGAAATGTGTTCAGAGCTCCACTTTGTCTCATTTGTGAAACTCTTGAGCGGTAGGGAGGATGTCAGGCATGTGATGGCTTTGGCCGCAGAAGCACTTCCTGTGTGGAACTGTGAAGGCCGGCGTGCTCTCGGCTCCATGGCAACGGCAGATGGGTTGCCGCGGACGGTCTGCGTGCGATACGGTTTCAGCCTTTTCGCCGTTAGGAAGGTGTAGCAATGGTAAAACTCCCATCGTCACGCAGGACACACTTCCCTGAAGTCATGCCTTCGTGATGCTCGCAGGCCAATCCCGAGCTGCTTAATCACATTTTATGCCAGCTCATTCAGCTGTGATTGGTTAAAATTTAATAAGGCCTCAATTATATGGTCAGTATAAAAGGTGCCATTGTTTGTCCGGCACAGCAAGACAAACTGCATCATTATTTATGGCTTATTTTATATCTGTTCATCATTTTATGATTGTAGTGTAGCGATTCATTCAAGACTATTTCTGAGCCATTTCTGAGTACAAAAAAAACACCGGTATGTTAGACTGCCTTTTCCCCACCTGGCTCGTAGTTTATTTCTCCCCTGCTGTAGCTGGGCACTGCCTTGGGAAAGCTAACCGCATTATGCTGCCCATTACCGTAGCATGCTAATGATAACGATAATCTGTGCTGCGGTTTTACGAGCTGATCCTTTTAATGTTCGCCTCACGAAAAATGACCTGCTCATACGGGAGAGATAACGTGCGCTTTCTCCAAAGTGATAATGAACGTGTGCTCGTAAGTAGTGGTAATGACCCTGCCTCTTTATGCACTGTGAGAATGGATGTTGTGTGTGCTGATGGATGGCTCAATGTATTATGGCCTTTTTAGTATGTAATAGTGGTAATGGGTGAGTGTGTGTTTCTTGTAAATCTGCTCGTCTGTGTGTGTATGGGCTAGTGGTAGTATTTCATGTGTGTTCTTAAAGGTAATCTATGCTTGTGCTTCTCAAGATGATTGTAATACATAGATACGCATCATTTTCATTAATGAACACCTGGGTTATAATTGGAAATATGTCTGGAGAGTGGTTATGAATGCCAGTGTAATGACTGATACTTTATTGGTTATGCTTGTGTGTTTTAATGCCTGTGTGCTAATGAATACCTGTTGTGTAGTTATGGTTGACTGTGATAATGTTTTTTTAAATTATAAAGGACACCCTGTTTGTCATGTATGCCTATGCCATAATGGGTGTGTGTTGAGTGGTAATTGTCACCCTTGTGATAATGGATTTGTGCACTGGGTGGTAATGGATGCCTGTGTGATAATGGAGTTCTGTGTTGAGAGTGGTCATGATCATCCTTGTGATAATAGATTTGTGTGAGAGTGATAGTGGGTGACTGGTGATGGATTTGAGTGCTGGGTGATAATGGATCTGTGTGGTGAGAGTGGCAGTGGATGAGTGTGGTGATGGATTTGTGATTTGGTTGATGATGGATGGTTGTAGGATAATGCTGTATGATCTGCCTGTTGATCACGGTAATGGTCGCCCGTGTGATAATGGATTTGTGTGTTGGGTGATAATGGATGACTGTATGATAATTGATTTGTGTGTTGAGCGCAGTATTGGCTGCTTGTGTGATAATGGATTTGTGATTTGGTTGATGATGGATGGTTGTATGATAATGCTGTATGATTTGCCTGTTAATCATGGTAATGGCCGCCCGTGTGATAATGGATTTGTCATTTGGTTGATGGATGGTTGTATGATGATGCTGTGTATGATTTGCCTGTTAATCATGGTAATGGCTGCCGGTGTGATAATGGATGTCCGCGTGTCGCGGTTTACAGGCTGAAGGAAGATGGCAGCGGCAGCGCCTACGATAAGGAGTCCATGGCCATCATCAAACTGAACAACACCACTGTCCTGTACCTGAAGGAGGTCACCAAGTTCCTGGCGCTGGTCTGCATCCTCAGAGAAGAGAGCTTTGAGCGGAAAGGTGAGTCAGCGGCGCCCCCTGCTGTGGAACCCGTCTGGGCAACCTGCCTGGAGAACCTGCTTGTGGAACATGCTTGTGGAACATGGTTGAATGCTTCCACAAAACTGACTCCACACTCGTCTCCTTACATAAGACTGGCTCCACTACACCTTGCGTTCCACTTTATTTCCCTCGATCATCACTATAAAACTTAATTCTCAATTGACTGATCTGGTTTAAATATAGGTGTAAAAAAATTAGTGTCCTTGGAAAAGATTTAAAAAAAAATAAAAAAATTTCACATTTAAAGCAATCAATATGTTCGTACTCTGCCCCATAATGCCATTTGCTGTTATGATGTGGCTCATGCAGGCCATTGCTGATTATTATATACTGTAGAGAGCATCTGCACAAACAAAATATTCAGAATGTCTTCCCCCCCCCCCCCCATCATTACTGTTCTGAAAGTGAATATAGTAAAATGAAAGCCAATCTAGTCAGATTCCATGGGGATTTGAACATTTTAGAACCATAAATAGCACTTACAGCTTATAAATTATCCTTAAGACATCATTGAATTAATGTAAAATGTAAGCTTTCTTTTCGTGGGGCCCATGAGGGGATTGGGGCACGTTGTACCTTGGCTGGAGTGCTTGTGTGGCCCGTGTGAGTTTTATACGGTGTGTTTTTAAGAGAGTGTGTGGATTCATAAGTAATATGTACAGCCTGTTTGATATCCTGTTTTCATAGATGGCTCGATGATGCTGAAAAATGTTACCACACAGGAAGTATTTTTAATGTGGGTTTGCGATGTCTGTGAAAGCAGGGTAAAGTTTTCTTGCACTCTCTGCTAATTTAGTGCTGGTTGAAGTGGAAAGATTACACCCTGAAGCCTAACTGCATCGGGTGCAAACTCTGCGCAGCCTGGTTAGCGGTGTGATGGGATGGAGAGGTCCTACGACGCTGGTCTTACCTGTGTCTCAACTGCAGGAGGTTCCTGTTTCGGGACCAAAGTTTTAGGTGGTTTCCAAAACATCCAATGGAACTGTGCATTGTTCTTGGCGACGCCCCTTAAAGAATTTGGAATGTTGGCAGCAGTGCGCCTGAGCTGTCGATGTTAGGAGCGTGGAGTAGAGTTCTTTGTGGGGCAGTAGAACGATCTGGTGCAAATGAATAACTGCCCCCCTCTCCCTTCTTCTCGTCCTCCAGGTTTAATAGACTACAATTTCCACTGTTTCCGCAAAGCCATCCACGAGGTGTTTGAGGTGGGCGTGTCCACGCAGCGGTTGGGCACCCTGCAGCCCAGCACGCCCAGCCTGAAGGCGGTCACGCACAACGGCACCCCCCGGAGCACCGTGTAGAGGCCTCCACGAGCGAGCGAGAGAGAGAGAGAGAGAGAGAGAGGGGGAGAGACGGACAGACAAACGGACAGAGACAGAAGGACGCGGGCACCTTCGTGCCATCGTGCTGACTTAACTCCTCGGCCTCACAGCCTTGGGCTGCAGAGAAAAGCTGCAAGCTACAAAAAAAAAAGAAAGAAAAAAAGAAAAAAAAAGGAAAAAGAAAAAAAAAGGAAACTGGGGGAAAAAAAATTGTATCACAGACCATGTTGTGGCCTGAA
Organism: Anguilla rostrata; assembly: GCF_018555375.3. NCBI lineage: Eukaryota > Metazoa > Chordata > Actinopteri > Anguilliformes > Anguillidae > Anguilla > Anguilla rostrata. The sequence continues at coordinate 3,757,962 of NC_057933.1, read as the reverse complement.
ACTGATGTACAGATGTGTTGGAAGGAGGGGGGGTTTGGAGTGAGCTTCGAACGGAAGGGAAACGGTGGCGGGGAGCGGGAGGAAGTGGCGGGATTCGGAGACTGCGAAACTGGCGCGAGGCACAGACACACCGCTCTACTGAAAGGGGGGCAGGGGAAGAGAAACCCAAAGTACAGTAAACCCCCCACCAACCCGCCCCCCCACCCCAATGCCTGATAGAGCTCAGCGGTTAATGGGCTGTTCACCTTAGAAACGTGCGACTGATTTACTCCTCATTGAAGGGGGGGGGCGCACACACACACACACTGTGTCTAATGGGGATATGTTAAGTGTGTGACCTCCTGCACACTGGATCTCATGCACCTCTAGGAAATGTAGTAGTATCCTGCCTAATGCCAGCTGTCACTCAAACTCACGTATACACGCACACCTGCCTTTTAAAAATGTATACCCCACCCCTCCACCCAAAAAAAACAACAAACAAAAAATAACGGAAATCTCTCTGCTTCTTACCTATTTACCTGTGTCAGGAAAGGGGGGGGGGGGGCGGGGGTCAGTAGAGTGCTGAAGGTTGGATAATCGAACGTTAACTTTTTTGATCAATGTGTTGACCTTTCACCTCCCCACCCCCACTTAATGTGTGATGTCATTTTGGCCAAATGAGGAGCCGTGACGAACGACAGCGTTTAATCACCGGTAAATCATTAGGGTTAGGGTTAGGGTACAGCCAATCAGAGATGATCAAATACTCATTCCATGCATGTGTGTGTGAATAAGGTTTCTTATAGTTGTTTTGTATTGGGAGTAACATGGCCCAGTGCACGTAATTCTATTGGTGGGGGTGGTGGGGGGTGAGTGAGCATAATGGAGTAAAAAAGTGAGAAACACAGACGCCCAAACACTGCTGCCGTAGCCACCATGAGCTTTTAAAATTTCAGTCGCCTGCGTAGTTTCCCGGAGCATTCTAGAACGTTCACTGTGTCTCCTGCATCTCCGGCGAAAGCAAGACTCTTTTGTGCACGCGTGACGAAGGATTTTCCCTGCAGGGGAAAACAAACAAATAATAATAAATGGAAGAAAAAAAAAAACAAAAACACTTGCACATCTACTAAACAATATCTCAGAAAAAAACCTGCTTTATTCATCGTGGACAGAACTTTTTATGGGACAGTGATGCCGTATGCTTGTGAGCTTGTAAAAGTTACGAATGGAATGTCTCAGTATATTTGGGTCCAAATAATATAATTATATATTTTTTTGTGTGTGTATGCGTGTCTGTGTGTGCTGTGTGTTGGTTTTAATTGCTGAATAATAAGAATTTCTCTCTTGGTTTACCCTGTGATTAAAATCGGAAATTTGCAGGCGTAATCACATGAAGTTGAACCACTGGACATCCCTTGTGTGTGTGTGTGTGTGTGTGTGGTCTGTTGATACAGAGGTGAGGTGGCCTTCCAAGGTCCTGGAGAGCCTCATGGTCTGCTTGTTTCTGTTTTCCCCTTTAAATACAACAACCACAACAAGACCCAAGAAACAAGTTGAGGTGAGTAAACCATGTAAATGATTTCATTGATCAGTTAAGTGCAGAGAGAGACCAGAAACCAGCAGGCCGTGTGGAGGTCCAGGACCTGGGTTGGCCTGCTCTGACACACAGAGCCCGACGCTGTGTGCGGGTGTCCGTTTGGCGGCTGTTTGCGGAGTCGTCCGCCGCGGAGGTACGTGGAGTTTACTGGAGGTGGTGGAAAGCGCTAACGTGCTGTTTGGCTGGGATGCGTCGCGCCAACGTTTCCTGGAGGGCCGCACTGCCTGCCGGTCTTCAGGAGCGTTTCAGCGCTCGAGTGTTCCCACCGGTTGACAGCCACCGATTGGCTAGTGTCTGTCCACAGAGAGCCACCGATTGGCTGGTGTCTGTCCACAGAGAGCCACTGATTGGCTGGTGTCTGTCCACAGAGAGCCACTGTGATTGGCTGGTGTCTGTCCACAGAGAGCCACTGATTGGCTGGCGTATGCCCACACCTGCTGACTGGTGGGGAACCACAGAAGCCCGCGGTTGCAGTAGGAACAGGGGTAACGGCTGCTTTTTTATTTTTGGGTTTTTAATCCACATACAATGCACAGCCAGGTATGTGCTTGCCGAGGGGCCGAACAGTGCCTCTTGCAGGGGTCTGAACCAGGGGTGTGATGGAAATGCCGGTCGTTCTGCTGTGGTTCACCTCGAGGGCTGCGTTCTAAGATGGCCGAAGGAAAGGAAACATCTAGCAGGGGGCGAACTTCACGGCTTCCCTGTTCCGTCTGGAGAAATCCCGGAATGTTTTTATTTTACACTGATTCCCCCTGAATTTTGACCCCCATCTCCTCCTCCTTTTGGTCTTTTATCAGTTCACCTGTGATTCCACTCCTAACCAGGTATCATCACATGTTCTTTGACCTGCTGATTACGAGCTAATAATTCTCTAGAATTTGGCGTTCTGCCCATTGGCCAATCCAGGGACTGATAGGGTGAAGGACACTGTGACTGGTTCCTCCTGTCTGTTAAACCGTGATCCACTCTGACCCCGCCCACTCAAGCTGCTTACATTTTTTTGCAAAGCTGAGATTACTTGGAGCCATAATGGCGTCCATTGCAGTGCACATATTTTTCCATACCAGCTAAGATTGCATACCAGCTAAGATTGCTTGGAGCCATAATGGCATAATGGCATTGCTTGGATGCCATAATGGCATCCATTGCAGCATACATTTTTCCATAGCAGCTAAGTTGGCTTGGAGCCATAATGGCACCTCTGTGGCCTGTAAGTTGTTCTGTAGCAGCAGGGATTGCTTGGAGCCGTAATGGCACCCATGTCAGCCTATGTTTTTTATCCCCCCCCCCCCATAGCAGCTTGGATTACTTGGAGGCATAATGAAACATAATGAGCAGTTTACAGGTTTTTTTCATATTTATCTGTGATTTCATCGAGCCATAATGGTGCCTCTGATTTCGTAGAGCCATAATGGCTAATTGGCACAGGGTGAGAGTATGCTGCCCTCAAGTGGCAGAAGCAGGTGTTGCACCCCACCCACCTACAAAACAAATGGAAAAAAAAGAAATGGAAACTGGATCTCAGTAATGGTAAAGCAGCTGCCCTCTGTCACAGCTTTTTTTGTGTGTGTGTGTGTGGATTGTGTGACGTATTAAAATTATTTTTGCATTCGATTACTTTATTCCCCCTCCTGCTTCTTTTCCCTGCCCACTCGCTTTCTAAATTTAAACCGGGTCTTTGTCACACCGAAGGTCAAAGTGTTTAAGAGCTGTGTTCACAGTCACAATGATCATCGCTCTTCTGGAAGTGGGAACTCCAGAGAAATTATTTTATAGGGTAGTTTTTTTTTTTTCCATTATGTGACCGGGTCACTGAAATTTTGGACAGGAAATTACCTCCTTTTCAGGTTTCCTCTTAACTGACAAGAGTTTTAACTTACATTTGACCTTAACTTTGGCTTGCATATAAAAGCAAGTCTGAGTTTTTTTTTTTTTTTTTTTTACAGGCACAGTTTGACAAGTTAATTTAGGTGAAATTTACCTAAATTAACTTGCCAAACTGTCTAAGCTGTGTTTGTTAAAAAAAGATACGTTTTTTTTTTTGTTGTGCACAATGTGTTACGTGTCCACTAACATTGATTCTGCTGTGAACCCAATTTTATTTACTCTGAATGTGACTGCTTACAGAAAATCTTGTGAGTGACATTTTATGGGCGGCAGTGTAAGGAGCTGGTCTTGTAACCTGAAGGTCACGGGTTCGATTCCCAGGTAGGACACTGCTGTTGTTCAAGGTACTTCACCTGTATACATCCAGCTGTATAAATGGATGCTGTGTAAACACTATGCAAAAATGTGTCTAAGTCACTCTGGATAAGAGCTTCTGCTAAAATGCCTATAATGTAAATGTAATGTACATGTAGCAACTCTGCACAGACAAAACTAAAAACCAGGCATTTGAACCAGTTATATATTATAGGCTCACAATTATCTTGAGATTGAAATGAAAATAGGCTAAATAGGTAAATTATACTGCTTACAGTAATACAGTGGTCTGCAACACATGGTCCTGGGCTCGCTGGTTATGCTTGTTAATGATTAATTGATTAATTAATTGATGCAGGTGATTACACCGTTAACTCCACTGAGTTGATTTATTTGGTCTGAGTTGGTTGCTGATTTTAAAGTGAATTGAATGCTAGCAAACCCTGTAGGCTAGGGCTAGGCACGCGCGTCTCCACCATAGGCTACACTGTACATTAGGGAACAGGTGTTTCTGCTTGTGTATTATCGTTTATACCACGTAATTATTTGGGTGGATTATGCTTTTCCAAGATATGACTCTGCATCTCTCAGTACAAGTTGTTGCTCTTGAACCATTCATGCACTGGTGAAAACGAAGCGACAATAGTTGCCTATAATATCTTAAAATGGAGCATTTGCTCAATCCCGTTGGAGATGGACCATTAGTGGATGCGAAAATTCTAATATGAAAACATCTTGATCTCATTTGTGGCTACCATGGCAACGACACTATGCGGTCATAACCGCAATCCGTGTTTGACGTCACAGGAGCTGAAATAATTATTTAAAACACTCGCAAAGCGTTATTTTCGCATTGTTTACACCGCGTAGCCCAGGACTGACCACGACGGCTATAGGCACGTTTCAGGGAAGCTTCGTCCACAAGGCGGACTTAACAGGTAACCGGTTGATCTTTGTTTGACCTTTTTCTCTTGTGGCTTCATCATGAATCGCATCTTCCACATCAACATGGAATATAGACTTGCATTATAGAAACAACGCGGCATGCGGCCCTACTTTAAATTTAGGGCTCTAACAATGCTTTGGCTATGCTATGCTTACAAATCAACCAATGAACCAAAACACGACGTTTAAACCGATTGGCACTTTACATAAACCACGATTGTCTCAAAGCTATGCTGTCTACAGAGATAAGCCAAACCCTATAAATTCTTAGCTCATGTAGCTATAGAATTGAGCCCACATAAGTAGCTGCAGTGGCTTAACAAAACCATAAAAATAGCGGCGTTTAATTAAGTTGACACCTGGTATAAGACCACCACCTACTGTAAGTAAAAAGGCTAGCTCATTTTTAGAAAATTCGACGTAGGCCTACTTAACGTAATTGACTTCATCGCTGCGAGCGTAACTTGCGCCCATTGGAGGAAAGTTGAATCTCAACTCGCAACTCTGTTGGCGGCAGATTGCTGTGAAAATAAAGATAAAATAAAAACCAAGAAACTCCCTTTCGTACTCTAGGACCACGGTTGTGCGCCCAAATACAGCCAACAATTGCAGTCGGCTATCAATTAGTAGTTCTTGCGTATCTATAGAATAGACAGTCATTAAATTGATACAGAAATTCCTTCAATAATTACTCAGTTAACTGAACATAATTGCCAAAAACATGAAAATAGCCGTGTGTTAAGCTGACAACCTGGATAAGACCATGACCTACTGTAAATAATAATAAAAAAAGTCGAGCTAATTAACTGTAGATAATTCAGTTATGCTAAATGCAATTTATTTACTCGGCCGTGGTAATATTTTTTTTCTGCACGCCAGAAACCTATCGTATTGAAAAAAAATTGCACGACAGCAGCACCTGCCGACCCCAGCTTGTAACCTGTAGACGCCAGGATAATGGGCGGGGTTACTCACCTATTACCAAACAGACCACTGGCCAATTAGACCCTCAATAATATAAAAGTATATATATAAAAGTTACAATAAATAAAAGTACAAATTGCGTCACAAAGCCAGACTCGGTCACGCGCGTCTGCTCTATAAGGCTCAGTCCGCGCTGCAGTGAATGTCACAGTACACTGGCCCGTTTGAGAGCTCTGTGGTGGGCGACCTTGTTTGTGTCTGTCAACTTTGTATTCGGCTGCGTACATGTATTTGTATCTTTAGCGTTTTGTCCCCCTTGAATGTTGACACTGTTAGAAACATGATTGGTGTTTTGCCCACACCTCCAGCCAGAAGCCCAGCCATCATGACACCCGCTCGCAGCATCAGCAACAACTTATGTAGTCCTACCTGCACTTTCCAAACAGATCCAAACGTTGCCTAGTTTCACAAATACATTAAGGTAGCACGGCCACCACGGGGCATTTGAATTTTAACAGTGCAGTGATTTATTGCCACGATGATGACCTTTTGGTGACTCGATTAATGGATTGTTTCGTCTTGTAGGCTCGGAGCTGGACAAGGGGTTCGGGAGAGGAGCCAAGTTTCTGGTTTCCATCGGGAAAATGAAGAAGGGCCACAAGGATCTGTGAGTGCGTATTTACACATGACATGGCACTTTCAAGGTAGGAACCTCTGTGACTTCAAAACAGGCTAGATCTCTTTTCTTAATGTGGTTTTTACTTATTTGTTTATGTTTGAATCCGCTATATTAGAAAGGAAAATAATTTCTGATTCGGGATTTTAAAATTGTTTTCCAGTATAGACATTTTAAATTAACATCTACACGGGAATACTAGCGTAAATTGTTCGTTGATTATTAGCGTTAAGTTTTTTTTTTTTTTTTTTTTTGCAATGGTATGATTTTCACATGGTGACGAGGAGCCGGGACGCATCAAAATAAGGCGAGTCCTCTCTTGTCCGGTCACTCCCATTTTCTCCACCCGATATTGAAACCACGCCAAAGGTAAGCTATTCATCCGTATTTTCAATAACGAACCTTTATAAAAGACCACCAAATAAAACTTTCTCCCTTCTTGAAAACGGTTACGACCCTGTTCTGATACATCGCCGATTCTATAACTGTTTGCGGTCATATCTAAGGTCTATAGCCCTATTAAAAACAAGTAGACCTACTAAGCCTACAATGGAAAAAAAAAAAGGTCGCTTGATGGCGCCAAATCATTTCACATAGTATCCACGTACCGCTCGGAGTGAAGGCGACCGCCTGGCTAAAATGATTCCACATTTAGCCTTCATATGAACGTTTATTTAAACGACGTTCCCCCCACTCAAATAACCTCGTATAATCAAATTCTGTAATTTTGCCGTCAAAATCACTTCCCTGAAAATACACAGTGGGTATATAAATCAATAAAAAACTCTTAACAAACTAAATAAATCAGATAAACATTGGTCTTCGGCTATACTATGATATTTAAAACATGGTAAATGGACTGCATTTGTATAGCGCTTTACAATTGATGCCTCGCATTCACCAGAGCAGTCTTGCTCAGGGACACTTTGACACGCCCAGGGCAGGGATCGAACCGGCAACAGTCCGACTGCCAAACAACCGCTCTTACCTCCTGAGCTATGTCGCCCCCATCAAAGAATCAAAGTGATCATTTGGCTACATCACTTCAACTTTGTATTGTGATCCTTTGTTACAGCTCAACGGCACGTGCTGTAGACTTTAAAGTCATGTAGGCCTGCGAATTTTTCCAGTGGTGGGGTGAAGATAATAATAATAATAATAATAATAATAATAATGGGCGTAAACTATTCAAATAATAATGCAGCTGTGTAAGCGCCCAAGCGGTACATACGGACAGAAGGAAGAGACGTAAACAGAGTGTACGGCGGAGCCGAGCTGTGGGCGGGACGGGGATGTTCAACCCCAATTCTGTAAGTACCGCCATGCAAGTTGTCAGCCAGTTAAGGCAAATAAGCCTCGCAGCCTCTGTCACGACTCATTATGCGAGAATACGCGAAGCAGTTAAACTCCACTTCCACGCAATTTAGATGCAATAAAACTGTCACGGCATTTCTATCCACTTCATTAGGCTACTAATTTCTTGTAAAAATCCCGCATTAATCCTCTCCATGGCTTCCCTGCGGTTCCGCGTATTTTCAGCCCTCGAACGAATTTGAGGGACCCGCATCATATCGAATTGCTATGGTTACTCGAATGGAATGGGAGCTAATTTAATGAAATCGTCATAAACAGACGTACGAGAAAAATGATTATAATGTGCTGACTTGGGTTTTTTTTTTATTTTTAAAGAGCTCAAAGTCAGCTAATACTTGCTAAAAGGTCGGCCCAAGAAATGTATAGGCCTATGTGATTATGGAATAATAATAATAATAATAAAAAAATACCGTTAGATAAAATTACAGAATACAAACAAAACAAGTTGATAATTTGCCGCTGGATGCACGTGTTCGTTTTGGGCGCAGCCACTGTCAGTGACCTTTGTCTCGCTTGCTAGCCGTTTTTACATCTCTTTCAGACATCAATACGCGTTGTGTTTTAATAGTGAGGCTCTGAATTACCGGCCTAAGGCAAGGGGATTCACAGAGAACCACTTAGGCTGTAATCGTACGGATCCGTGGTGGCGATTCAAGCAGAAATAAAGCAAAAAATGTGTTTAATAAAATGTGACCATTAGCAAGTGAATGTAGTAGGGCCAGTGTAAATTCGCAAATTGAAAAGTTAAGGTCAAGTCACTTGGCGTTCTGTTCGACTCACCCCTCACGCTCGACAGTAGCTAAAGAGATGTTTTGTGTCAAGCTTACTTTGGCTTAGAGCGATGGTCTTTTATGGAATTGCCGCAGACATTAATTATTAATACCCCCCCAGCTTCGGGGGTATGGTGGAATCAGTTCATCCAGCGTTGGGTAAGTCATTCGTTAGCATTTTTTTTTCATAGACAGTCAGAATTAAAAATATCAATTCAGAATATTAATAAATCCGGTAGCGCTAGTGTTTCATGCATGTGGAGTGTTTTACAGCGTTTGACGCGCGTAACGCAGTTGAAACGTTAATTCCGAGAAGGAAATGAAAACTGCACTCACCCCAAACAATCCTGTTCATCCACATGAACCAATTGTCCCTGAGAGTTAAAAGTCGTTCGTTTGAATATGTGAATATATATTTACCATTTGCAGTCACCGAAACTGCGTCGTTCGCCTCGGGTTAAACTTTAATAATACGGTGTCTTTTATGTCAGGTTTGAAGGCTTGCGTTTTATTCCTAAACCCGGACGTGCTGCAATCCGCGCATGTCCCCCAGGTGGCGCCAGTGTTCTCCTTTTCTATGTTTAATTGCGTCGGCACGCTGTTTCCTCACACACACTCTGTCACACAGTGGTGGGGATCATGCAAATCAAATGTTAACATCACACAGTTGCGCGATGAGAGAGAGATCAGCATGATGTACAACTGTAATTTTGCAGTATAGCGGCTTCTGAAATTGCCTTGCTTTATCAAACCCACGCTAGAACCCCCCACCACACACACGCGCTCACACACACGCTCACACACACGCTCACACACACACGCACACACACATCTCTTTAATGACGAAACTCCGTAGCGCCTGCGAAGAATTAAATAAATCCACTTGCTCATTTCTGCGGCGCGCTTATTCATTGGCAGTGATGTCACTGTTTGGTGCCGCCACCTCCCTAAGATGGCCGCTAATGTGTGACCCGCTGCGCTGTCCACTGCGTGACCGTCCTGCCGTCTCAGTCCTGAGTCAGGCCTACAAATTAACGTCACGGTTATTGTTCTGTCATTACATCATTACATCATTAGCCTACCCCTTGATCAGAATTATGTTTCTATTTTAGACAGTTTCTGGTGTTGTTGTTGTTGTTGTTGCAAATAACACTTGTCCTCTGTGTCAAGATTAGGGAGCCGTCTGGCTTGTTTGTTATGGACGGTAGCGAATAGCGATGGGTACTAACGGCGGGGGGTGTGGAGGGGTCCCAGTCCCTGTCCCATGGCTGGTTTTTGGGCTTCCTTTCCTGGGGCTGGGTACCACACACACCCCCACTCCCCCCCCGCCAGGGTATCGCAGGGTGCGGGGGGCTGTATCCTGGGCCTGTCCCTGTTCCTGTGTCTCATTAACAAAACTCTAAATCTCAGATCAGGGCTAAAAATCAACATGCGTCCCAAGTGTGTATGTGTGTTTTGGTCTATGCATGTGTGTGTGTGCAGGAGTGTGTGCTGGAGTGTGTGTGCTGGCTGGGGCGGAGAGGGGTGTTTTAGGAAGAAGACCGCAGTGGGATGGGAGGGGGTGAGAAAAGAGGGGGTGGGCAGACAGAAGAGAGGCGCTCCGTGTGTTTGGCGGTCCGGCTGCAGACCATGTAGAGCGGAGTCAGCCGGCTGAACGCTGGCTAATGGGAGCACAGCGACCGACACAGGGAGCTACAGCAGCTGCATGATACACACACACTCACACACACACACACACACTCACACAGAGCTGCATGATCTCCATACCGCCATACACACACACACACACACACTCACACAGAGCTGCATGATCTCCATACCGCCATACTGCCATAAACACACACACACACACACACACACTCACACAGAGCTGCATGATCTCCATACCGCCATACACACACACACAGAGCTGCATGATCTCCATACCGCCATACACACACACACACACACACTCACACAGAGCTGCATGATCTCCATACCACCAACACATCACACGAGCCATGATTCAGCCACACACACACACACACCACTCACACGAGCTGCATGATCTCCATACCGCCATAGCCACACACACACACACACACACTCACACAGAGCTGCATGATCTCCATACCGCCATACCGCCATACACACACACACACACACACGCACAGAGCTGCATGATCTCCATACCGCCATACACACACACACACACACACACACAGAGTTGCATGATCTCCATACCGCCATACCGCCATACACACACACACACACACACACGCGCGCACACACACGCACACACACACGCACACACAGAGCTGCATGATCTCCGTACTGCCCATACACACACACACACACACACACACATAGCTGCATGATCTCAATACAGCCACACATTCACACACAGCTGCAGGATGGAGGCCTGCCAATCACAGGAATGTGTATGGGGGGGGCAGGGCTGCTTATGGTGTGGGGTGTGGAGGCTGTGTGTGTGGGGGGGGGCGGGTATAAGGTGTGAGATTTGGGCTCAGTTTTGGGGCTCAGTTTTGGGGCTCAGTTTTGGGCTCATAAAAGTGTGGTGAGACTGGACAGTCACTGGACCAGGTTTCATCATGCTGCCACGCTGCTCTGCGGTCCGTTCGCTGGGCTCTGACAGTGACTCCCGCTGTCGGCTGTGACTCGCGTGACCTTTGTGTGACCTTTGCATGCCCTTGTCGCGTCTGTCCTGGTCGTGCGTGTTAGCTGCGGGCCTGAATGGAAATGTACCTCATCTCGGGAGTGAAGCTTGTTTTGTTCCTGATCCACTCTCCTCTCTCTTCCCGTCTCTCTTTCTTCTCCTTCTCTCCTCTTTGTTTGTTTTCCTCTTTCCTGTTTTCCTCTCGTCCCTTCTCTTGAGGGCCTCTGAGGCCTGGGGCTTGGGGCCTGGGGCTCCCCCTGACCCCTTATAACCCCAGCACCAGGGCACCCCATCCACCCCATGCCAGCACGCGGATCTGCTCCCTGTAAGGGGCGCTCACGAGCCTGGCCATGTGAATAAACCGGCCCTGTGGTCTGAACCGGGCCCTGTGGTCTGTACCGGGCCCTGTGGTCTGTACCGGGCCCTGTGGTCTGTACCGGGCCCTGTGGTCTGAACCGTGTCCTGTGGTCTGTACCGGGCCCTGTGGTCTGAACCGCGGGTTTTCCTTTTTACCGGGTCCTGTGGTCTGAAACCGGCCCGTTCTGACGGATTTCTGGTCGTCATGTTTTTAAGGGAAGTGTTCTGCCCACGCGCCTCCTGTGGGACCCCGACCCCCCGTTCTCTCCCCCCGTTACCCACCCTGCCATCGCCATGCCAACCTGCCTTCGGACTCATTATTCCGGAGCCTTCCGACGCTACCCCCCCCCGCCCCAACCTGCCTCCCCCCCCCCCTTGCCTGCTGCCCCCCCCTCCACGGCCCCCCGCTGAGCAGCTGATAGCTCCAGCTCTGCCGCTGTGAGACTAATCAGGGTGACACAGACCCCCCCTCTCCCCCCCCGCCCCCCCCCCCCGTGTCTGTCTGTCTCATCAGGGAGCGGAAAAATGCGGAACATCAAAAGCCGTCCTGCGCTCGCCCCCGTCCCACAATCCCGAGCGCCGCACGCAAGGCCGCGGCTGGGGGGGGCTGCTGGGGGGGCGGGGCGACGATTCGGGTTTAAAGTGTTTGTGGGTTCAGTGGGTAGCATGGGAATATACCTAGCATGCCACTTGATTAAAAACACTCAAAAAGCACACACGCTCAGACACTCAGACACACTTGCACACACACACTTAGACACACACACACACACACACACACACGCACACACTCTTGCACATCTACAAATTCTGAATACTAAAAATGCCACTGCATAGGCAACAAACAAACACAGCCCAAAGGCAAAAGCCAGCCAGACAGGACATAATCTGCATGGAAACTGCAGGACGTGCTGGTGTTGGGCCTATTAAGGGGATAGACTCCCTGAATCTGGCAACCAGCATGCCGGCGTGTAGAGAGAGAGAGAGGGAGAGGGAGAGAGAGAGAGAGAGAGAGGAGCGTACAGAGCTTCCCCGTTTCTAAAATGGGTATCGGTGTTAATTAACGGGGGGGGGCGGAGGGGGCACAGCCTGGTTCGGCGGGGGGAGGGAGGAGAGGTAGCGGTGTTCCAGCCGTCGCTAGCTGAGCAGCGTGGGGCGAGGAGGCGGGCCGGTAATGAAAATGAAAAGGACCCAAATCAGATCGAGCGCTTTCTCAGGAAGCGCAGAGCAGCATGGGAGCCCAGCGGAGGCCCCCGCTAATTTCACACACACACACGCACACACACACACACACACACACGCACCTCAGAAAACACCTCACCACACACACAGCCCCACACAACAACACACGCACCCGCGAACGCCACCCACACCCACCACTCCCTGCTCTCTCTGAAACTCGTCCGCAGCTACCGCCCGCTTCTCAATCAACCTGCCTCCTCATCTCTCTCTCTCTCTCTCTCTCTCTCTCTCTCTCTCTCTCTCTCTCTCTCTCTCTCTCTCAGCCCCCTGTCACCGCGGCGACGAGCACACCCCGTTTGCCGGAGGTGCACGGCCCCCTGAAACGCTCGACGCCCTTCGCCACTTCACCTGCGCAGGTGTGTTCCCGAAAAGCCCTGCCGCGCGCCCCCGACCTGGGTCACACGGGTATCTGAGGTGCCTCAGCTCTTTAAATGTCTAAAAACCGCATCCTGCAGGTCCTGTGCTGCCAATCAAATCACAGCCCTGTGCTGCCAATCAAATCACAGTCCTGTGTGGCCAATCAAATCACAGCCCTGTGCTGCCAATCAAATCACAGTCCTGTGTGGCCAATCAAATCACAGCCCTGTGCCCCAAAAAGTCGTTTTAGTGTTGAAAGGTTGCGCGAGGGATTTCTGCACCCTTGTATTGTTTCACCCCCAGTTACAATAAGTGAAAGTATATTTTTTTCTATTCAGATCTTACATGGTTTAGCGTTTTTCTAGCAGAGTTCCTTCTCTGTGGCCTTTCAGCAGGCAGTACTGTAGGGGAGGTTATCCCGCAAAATGAAAATGTTTTTCTTTTTCGGAACTAAATGATAAAACATCTTTTCTTTCCTTCAGCGTATTGACTGCCGTCTTTTTGTGTTATTTTTTTAAAAACAAAGGCCGGTTGCGATGGCTCTCCGTGCGCAGTTCACGGCTGAAGACTCAGCCGTTTCAAAACGGAACATTTTGAGTTCCTTTTATTACTAATTTAGAGAGAATTATGGGTTTCCTTTTCAGCCATCGCGGGGCTTAAAATTCCACTCTTATCCGGACAAATCAATACCGTTAAACAGTCCCCCAAGTACCAAACTTGTGCTATAAACATTTTAGCTGGCAGGAATTATATTAAACAAACAAACAAGCAGAAGAAAAAAAAAAAAAAAACTCAATTTGCAATATACTTTTGATTTGGCAGCCAGTGACTGGAGCACAACTTTTATTATTTACTAAATCATTCGTAGTACTTTTGCGCTGCACCTGCACGCTCGGGGTAGATTGATGAGATCTATCTGAATGTCTTTCATAAGTTTAATATTAAATAGCAGCCACTCCGGGGCCTGCAGGAGCTTGCGTTGGAAACCTTCACGCCGCGGTGTCTGAGGTACAGTGTTTAAGGTTCATGCTTAAGGAATTAGGTTATGCGATAACACACTTTTAGTAATCGCATTATGGCGCCAGACACGAAATACGGGGCTTGGCTGGAATCCGAAAAATCCTATTTACTTTGGAATAAATGTCTAGTCGGCAAGTTTGAGAGAGCGTTTTGAATTTTTTGCTCTTACAGGAGAGGCAGTGACTGTTCTGCTCTCCGTAGTACACACACCGTACGGACAAGAGGGCCAGTGACTAATTTAAACACGGGCCATATAGTACTACAGGAGAACCAGTGACTATTGCCCTCCCGACAGTTCACACACAGTACTACAGGAGAGCAAATGACTGTTCTACTTTCTACAGGCCAAACAGTACTACTGGAGAGCCAGTGACTATTGACGTCCCAACAGTTCATACGCAGTACTGCAGGTGGCTTATTTAATCAGATTGAGTCACAGATATGTCTGTCCTCTAAATTTGTTCATTTGACAGATCTGAGACGTTCCTCTGGATGCCTCTGAACTCACAGAAAGACCATGATGGAGTTTGCCTGCACAGAGTGGCCTCAGGTTGGTTGGACTCATTGTCTACCCCATGAAAGCATATAGTGCACACACACCATAAATTGGTAAAAAAAAAAAGAAGTGAAGTAATGTTGGGGAGAAAAACATAAATGACAAAACAAACACAAGTTCAGACTCGGGCGAAAACGAGTGAATGTGATTGGCCTGAGCATCAGGAGTGCAGCAAACCCTGATGCCTCATTTAAAAAAAGTATTGCATTATTTAAATTTATTAGTTTTTATAAGTTTAAAAAAAAAAAAGAAAGAGGTTGAGGTGCCCAGGTTACCCCTCCGGTCAGCAAAACTGCATCATGGGTAACAAAGCGTCTCGGCAGAGGGGGAAGGAAGTGGCCCCGTTTCACCCTCATTTAAAATCTCCATCTTTTATTTTGGCATCCGTTTCTGCTCGCTTCCACATAAAGCACAGCTTTAACCTTGACTGCCTCTCGTTGTCATGCAGAAAAATAGACGACTTCACGCGCGGGGGGGGGGGGAAACGGGGGGTGGGGAGACTGCAGGCCCCAGGAGGAGGTCGACAGAGAGAGAGAGAGAGAGGGCCCCCGCTTCTGCTTCCGTTCATTAGCGGTGGGGAGGAAGGGTCGAAGGTCAAGGGTCACAGCCTTCTAGGAACAGGTTGAGGCCGGGACCTTTCAGAGAGGAGATGCAAAGCATCTGACAAAGGATGAATAGTAATAATAGTAATAATGATAATAATAGAAGTGTCCATGCACTAAGTCCTGTGTTTAAGCAACACGTCATAGCAAAATCTTCAGTGTAAGATAAGCTTATAAAGAGCGGTAATACGGTACGTTTTCTCTCTGTTGGAGTAATTTAAACCCTTTTTATTTAAGCAGAATTGATTTAGCTCTGAAATTGTTCTTTGCTTAGTATTTTAAGACCATATTTTCATACTTGCTGTTAACAGGCTGGGCAGGAGACTTCAGCAGTGGTGTTTCAGTGTGTAAGGGAGGAAAAAAAAAACATGTTTAGGCTTGTTCTGGCTAGCTGGTTTGCTAAAATGTTGCTTGATTCATAAAAATGAGGATGTGGAAGGTAATTAGACTCTTTGGATTTGTAATGTGTCTTCATAGGGGCTGTGTAGACTAGCCAGGGCACGTGTCACGCAAACTCATTGTATCATAGCTGGGCTTCAGAGTGTTTCTGAGTCTTACAGAGGTCCCTGCAGGCTGCACCAATTAGAGTCCCCGTCTCTCAACTGTGTATGTGTGTGTGTGCTTGTGTGTGTGTGTGTGCATGTGTGTGTGTGTGTGTGTGTGCGTAGGTGTGTGTGTGCGTGGGTGCGTTTGTGTGTGTGGGTGTGTGTGCGTGCGCGTGCGTGCGTTTGTGTGTGTGTGTGTGCGTGCGTGCGTGTGTGTGCCTGTGTGTGCGTGCGTGCGTTTGTGCGTGCGGGTGTGTGTGCGTGCGTGCCTGTGTGTGTGTGTGTGTGCATGCGTTTGTGTGTATGTGTGTGTGTGTGTGCATGTGTGTGTGTGTGTGTGTGCGTAGGTGTGTGTGTGCGTGGGTGCGTTTGTGTGTGTGTGTGTGTGTGCGTGTGTGCGTGCATGCATCTTTGAAAACCAAGCCATGATGTATAAATCTGAAGTCTAAGGTGATGTAATGTACCGGGTTAACTATGTGAAAGAGACCTGCATTTTGTGTGTGTTGATTGCTACGTACACAACATGCTTGTGTTCTGTGGGCTAGCTGTGCTACTTCAGCTTCCTTGTGTTCTGTTACGAACCATCAGGTCAGCTATTCAAAGTCCAAAGTTAAGTTCGGGGTGCCCTTTTCAGAAGTTTGTTACGGATCTAACCACGTAACACTGACCCGGAGTGCCATTACTGTAAATTACAGTATTTTACAGTACATTACCATAGATTAACAGTATTTTACAGTACATTACCATAGATTAACAGTATTTTACAGTACATTACCGTAAATTAACAGTATTTTACAGTACTGTACCGTAAAGTACAGTATTTTACAGTACATTACCTTAAATTAAAGTATTCTACAGTACATTACGGTAAATTACAGTGTTTTACAGTACATTACCGTAAATTACAGGTGTGGCGTGAATTTAACACTGATGTGCGAAGAAGTGGATGGAGTCATGTGACTAACCCTATTAAGGTGGATGATCATGTGATTAGAATGTTCATAATGGGAACATTCTAATGCCGATGTAACATTCACTTGTCTTGTAATAGAATGCAATGAAGTTACAGAACTCTTTGTCTTATAATTTTGAAGAAAAAAAAAAGAAAAACTTCAAAAAAAAAACCTAGTTTTCAAAGGGTGAAAGAAGCTTTGTCTGATCTGTCAGGATCTGTTCTGTCCCTGTCTAGGTACTTTGGTTCTTCATAATGTCTGATTCTTTTTCTTTCTTTGTTTCTTTTTTTTTTTTTTTGCTCTGTGAAAGTCAAGTGAAATCAAGGCGATGCGTGAACGAAACACCTGTGATGGGTGGGATTCTTTTTTCTTTTTTTTTAACGACGTACAAACAACCTGAAATCCTAATGATTCTGGACAGGACAATAACCCCTGGCAATTGCCTTTTAATTTAATATATTTTTCTCCTATTTTTTTGTTTTTGTTTTTGTTTATTTATTTATTTTTTGTCTGGGGAACAGAATCAGCGATACAAACAGCTTTAAACGCAATGAAGTCCCGTCTCCCGCAAATAAATCCAGTTTCTCTCCTCCTGCTCTTCATTTTTAATCTTCTGTGGCCGTGCGCGACGGTGGGATTGATCCACTGGGAAGGGGTGGGGGTGGGGTGGGGTGGGGTGTGGGGGGGGGGTGTGGAGGAGGGGGGCGGCGACGGTTATGCGATTTTGGAAGGACCCTTTATTGCATTGCTTAAACGTGGCAATAAGTTGCAGAGCCGGTTAAGGGCATTCGATTTCTACTGCCTTTATCACATCTGTAGAGGATTTTTTTTTGGCTTACCAACCGCCCAGCGGTTGTATGGTGGGGAGTGATGGGTTTGGGGGGGGGGGAGTCTTTTGTTCTCAGTCTATAGATATGTGTTTTCTTGCAGACAGAAGACTCAATTAGCCCCCCAATACCCTGCCCCCCCCCCCCCCCCTCCCTTGGGCCCTTTATGAACATACTCAATCGGCCTGAGTAGACTTTATGAAGAAGATGAATACACCTAACCCCTCGATTCTAATGCAGTTTAGGTGGAAAAATGTTTATTTTCAAAACCCCCCTCCGCCCTCCCCGCTACCGAAAAAAAAAAAATAAAAAAAATGAAACAGTCAAATTCATTGCCTGGATAACTGATTTAAAAACTTAGAATCTGCGCGAGAACT